>NW_010259870.1:4447-30383 GCF_000690775.1 Eurypyga helias
GGTGGGCGAGCAGAGCGGGTGGGCAGGGGCTTCCCTCGGGCTCCCTCCTCGCTCGTGCGGGTCCTCCATTGTTGCTCTGACAAAGGCAGCCCTGTTCCTCCCCACAACTATTCCTTGTCAGCATCCCGCAGCATTTCGGCTGCAGATTTCCTGCCCGCTGGCGGCGTTTCAAGAGGCAGCCCGGGCGTGGGACGTGGATGGAAAGCGGATTAGTGGGGCAGGCTGGTGGAAGGTAGTGCCGCGCCGTGGGGTGTGGGCAGAGGCAGGTCTGCGTGGTGGGGCTGCTCCCCAAAAACCTGTAGTGGCAACCATGAAAAAAAGCGTCAAGCCAGCAGGACCCTGTCCTTACACTGGCGAGGTCAAGTGGTTGGCTCGAAGCCACACAAGGAGCCAAGATCTGAAACTGAATTGGGGTCTCTCATGGCTGAAGCTGGAGCCGTGACCACCGGGATCGCTCCATTGTCCCCGCCAAACTGCAGCTTGCTGTCTCCTTCCCCACTTGAGAAGCCAAAGCGGCCCCGGGGTCACTGTGTGCGCTTCCCTGGAGTGCTGTGCTCGGATCTGGTGCTGTGCCTGGATCTGGTGCTGGCCTGTCTGACGCCGGCTCTGCACCACGTTTGTTCCATGGTGTGGCTTGGCCGGGAGGTCCCAAGGCTGCAGAAACTGGGACCAGTTGTGCAGTGAGTTGGGTGATTCCCAGGCTCAGTAGACGGACTCTTCCAGCTCCTCTTCACCTTCTCCCCGTGTGCTGCTGAGACACCATGGGCTGGCCATGGAGCTGGGGGGGTCAGGGGCTGTCCTGTGTGTAGGCTGCACTAATCCTGCACTTGATCCTGGGGACATCAGTCCCCACAGCTATCGGCTTAGCCCATGATTTCCTGAGGGAAAGGCTTGACAGCCTCTCCGAGGTGTTGAGCCCCTGCCTGTGCCTCACCGTGCTGTGGGGCTACTCTGCATCCTCTGGGGATGCAGGAGGAAGGGGCTCGGATCCCCCACACTGTGCTTTGCCTTTGGGAAAGCCTCTCGCAATGCTGCAGTGATCCCAGCAGTAAACATACACTTCACAGGGCTGCTAATGGGAACCATATGGCAGAGAGGGGCCTCTCGCCCTCCGCAGTCACGCTGCTTTCCTGTGCCGGAAACCCATCGGCTCTCGGAGAGGCCATTAGCCAGCGCAGGGCTGGGGGCCCGCTGGGAGCCGGCTGGAGTGGCAGTGAGGGCAACCCGGGCAGCCCCACTGGAGAGGGGGGATGCTCCCTGCATCCGTCCCGGCTGTGGGAATGGCGATGCTTTGGAGGCAGATCGCCATCAGGGATTGGGGAATTTCCTTGGTGGACCAGCCCAGATGCTTCCCTCTCCCTACATCTGCCCCCAGGGTCAGGCAGGAAGGTGAGAGGGGATGGGAGAGGCTGCTCGGCAAAAGCTCTGTGACCGGGCAGCTTCTGGGATGAATGTTGCCTTCCTCACCCCAAACTGCTCCCCACCTGGTGCTGGAAGACAGCCATAGCGCTCCTGTAGCTGCTCCCACACGGCAGCAGGCACACCTTCCCTGCAGATGCCAGACGAGCTCCAACCCCCCGGTCCCGAGTCCAACACCAACATCCTGAGATCACCAAAACAGCCCCCAGAGCCGAACCGGCAGCTGCCGGCGATGAGCTGGGCGGGCAGAGCCGCAGCTCGGGCACCAAGTGCAGCCTGGTGCCATGAACACACCGAGATCCGCCTCCCTCGGCGCCCGCCGTGCTGCGGCCACCGGTGCTGCCATCGGAACCTGCTCCTCTTCCAGGGTAGATGGCACGAGCCCAGATCCCTTGGAGAAAGGTTTTTTTTTGTCCACAGCAGCCATCAGATGCTCCCCAGAGGGGCAGGAAGGATGGAGGCTGGGAGGCAAAGGGCTTCTCACCTGGTCCTGAGCCAGATGCCTGAAATTGCTGGCTGCATGAGGAGGAGGGGACAGTCCTCAGTCCTGCTCTTCCCAGGCTGCATAGATGGCTAAGAGCCTTAGGGAACAGAGGTCTGGAAAAGTCATACCTAGCAGTTATGGTGCCAGCCTCCGCCGTGGAGACTTGGACTCGGCTTTCTCGCTTTGCCACAGATGCCCTCTGTGCCCCTCAGAAAATCAGCGAGCCCCCGCACACCCCCGCAATGTGAAAGCTTGATCACATCCATGTGGCAGCACGTCCTTAAGCAAAGTCTGTGCCACTGGGGTTCCTCTGCTCACGGAGGCTTGTGTTGACTGCCTTGGGCTTAAATCCCACCCTGGGCAGGCTAAGGCCTCCTTGGAGGAGCGATGAGAGCAGCCGAGAGCCTCCGAGAAACCCCCCTGCAGTTTCTAACTTGCCGTGTTCCCCTTATTGCTTCAGCACACCCTTCCCCTTTGAGATTTCTACTCTTGCCTCCTGTCCTCCGGCAGGAAGGATGTTTAGCAACTTCTCAGACGCCCGTAGGGCAGCTACGCCGAGGGCCCCTCGCGTGAAACGGAGGCTGGAGGAGCGTGGGCACGGGGCTGCGAGCAGGGTATGTGCACGGAGGGGCAGAGGGAGGTTAAGAGGAAGGAGACCTGGAGCATGGGACTGGATGGAGAACATCAAGCCACGGGGTAGGATAAGTGGGATTGGCATTGAAGGGAACGGGGTTTGGGGGCAAGAGAAGCCAAGGTGGAAAGACTCAGGGAGGATGTGCTTATGGGGAAGGGCAGGAGGGAGATGATGGAGAGACTGGGGAAACCGAGGGAAAGGAGGGGTAGGGGAGGGAGATGAGCTGTGAGGGAAGAAGAAAGGAAGTTGGGGGTGGAGAAATGTTTTGGGCAAAGGTGGGGGAGAAGGTGAAAGGCAGGTGAAAAAGGGGAGGGTTGTGCATCTGCATTAGAGGTGAGCACAGGGTAGGGACCAGAGGGGTTTTACGGGTTCCTCAAGTTCCCTTTGGGGTCTGCGCTGGGCTGTAGGCACTGTACAGACCCCAGAGACATAATGGGGAAGGTCCTGTCCCAGGGAACGGGGGGGGGCAGAGAGAGGCTGTGGGTTTGGGACTGGGCCGCTCCTCGGCCGATACACGCCGGTATGGCAGCAGCTGCCTGCGTGCTGCCATCCACCCTGCTCAGCGGGCAGGAAATAACAAGCAAACCACAGAGGAGACGGGAAATGATGTAGGTAAAATCGGAGCCGTGTTCTTAGACGAGGCTGTGAAATGTTTGAGTCGAGCTGTCCAGCCCCCAGGGCTGCGAGGGGGAGCCCAGCTCACCCACCACTGCCCGGGACCTGCAGTAAAGGTCTCTCAGCTCTGAAAGCAGCCACTGATTTTGGGTGCTTTGCTGGGCACAACGCAAGCCTGGTGTCAGATGCGGGGCGTTGGGACTTTTTAGGCAACCAAAGAGCCCCCAGAGCCCTGGGCATGTGTGCAAATGTCACCGTGAGACTGGCGTTGTGGAGAGAGCCGCTGCCCCAAGCCCTCCACCCCGGCACCTCAGGGTCCAGCCTAGCCCTTGGGCAGCAGGAAAGTTTTGGGGTGACACAATGAGGACAAGAGGTTTCAGTAAAAGAGGAAAGCAGCCCCAGGCAGGAGGGTGGGTGCAGGTTTGCCAGACCCCATCCCATCACTGCTGAGCTGCACAGCCACCCCTTCACCCACCTATTCCCTGCTCTGCTCCTCCCCCCATCATTTGTTCAACCCCCCATCTCTCCTTGCATATGCAAACAGGGCTGATCAGGCCTGACCTTTTATGGGTGTTTTGAAGATAAGGCGCAGTGGGGAAAAACCCCTGAGGATCTGTCAGTGCGTTTTCAGCTGATTTTTACCAAAAGGGGTAATTTGTAAAGCTGGTGGTGTTTTTTTTCTCTGTGCTAACCTGTCAGACTCATCCTCCTGGGCACTCAGCACATCACACAGAGGCCACAGCTCACGGGTCTCAGCCTAAAGGCAACACAGCCTCCCCAGCGAAGACAAAATCCCCATCACTTGCTCTGCTGAGCTGTGATCTGGTCTGCTCAGCAAGGCTTTTCTGGGCTAAAATTAGACTAAAATCACAGTCCTTGCTCCAGCTACACCAGTCCTTCAGTAGCTACATTAGTGAAACACTGGGCACTGGTTTTGCTGCCTCGGTGGGACTGTGGCTCTGGCTGGGATTTGTACTCTTGCTTCTACGGGCTTGGCCATTGCCTGGCAATTGCCTTCCACGTGCGGGTTTGGAGCAGGAGCCATCATTACCTTCTGCTCCTGTTTCCAGCAGCCCTCTCCCACCCTAGCCCCCACCCTAGCCCAGTTTGGAGGGATGGGACCAGACCTACCGAGCTCTAGCTCAACGCCCCAGCTCACTTGCCAGCTTCCAAAAACTGAGCAGTATCCAGACCCGCATCTCCTGTCTGCCAGTCCAGCCTGGCGTGCCTAAACCTCTTGGATCCCTGAAGAAACCCCTAGACCAAAGAGGCTGCCCTGACCCCACCAAGGAGGCTTTGAGCACGCTGCTGCCAGGCACCAGCTCCTGCAGAACTGCGCAGCTGCCCGGTTTGGGGTGATGAAACCAGCCATGTTCCTGTCGACATTTCCTTTCCAGGTGTTGCAAGAGGTCTGTCTTAGACACCTCCCCAGGGAACGTCGGCCCACAGACTTCAAGCTCAGGATTAAATAGACGGAGAAGGGGAAGGAACCATGTTCCAGGCCACTGGACCCGCCAGCCCACCCCCAACTCATGTACGTAGCATCCCCTGTGGATTGTGTGAGGCTTTCAACCCGGGTTTTGGATCTCAGGGATGGAAGGTTATGCACAGAGCAAGATTCCAGACTTGACATTTTAGGGTGATCAAAGGCACAGTCACTGCTACTCAAACAACAGAACTGGGGACCAGAATGTTCCAGCAGAAGGTGCTGTTTGCTGAGCACGTTGCAAAGCCAGCGTCCAGGCTCTGGTTCCGTACGGAGCGGCTCACCCTGCTCTCGTCTCGAGTTGCTGTCTGTTTGTTTGTGTTTCCATGGCTTTCTGTGATCACAATTGAGAGCATGCGAGCTGCTTAGGGCTGGAGTGATTGGAGATGGAAAAACATAAAGGCTCAAGAACATCTCCTGCTGGGACAGGATATGGCCCTTCCCCCAGGGAGGATATATCAGATATGAAATAGATAGTGTGCCTGATCGGAGCCAGAAGGCTGCCGAGAAGTGACGAGCAACGGTGAATTGCCTGTAGCCTTGGGAACGGATGTATTCCAGCTCCAAAGAGGCAGCGTCTTCCTTAGCTCTGGTCAGCTGAGCCTGGAAATAAATCCTAACCCCAGGAGAGCACCTGCGGTTGCTTAACCAGAGCCGAGGGATGCAACTGGTTTTACACGGCCTGAGCCTCCTCGCTGCCCATGTCCCTCTGTTGACTTTGGCTTACTCTTCCAGCCTTGTGGGAGTGAGAGGAAAATCCCGTCCCTGACCTCCGTCAACGCGAGCAGCTGGGAAACGTCTGAAGAGGCAGCTCAGCGAAGTGAGAGCTTCCTGTGCGTCTCTTAGGCAAAATGCTTCCAAAAATACAAAGGAGAAACGATGGGGAAGGACAAAGCAGGAGGAATGGGGATGGAAGATCAGCCTGGGGGCAGAGAGATGGGGCAGTGCTGGCCAAGTAGAGCCAAACCAGCAGCAAGAGGAAGGAGGAGGCAGCAGGGTGATGTCCTGAGCTCTCATTTTGGTTTCTCTTCTTCTTCCCTTCTTAGGAGGCAAAGAACAACTCAGGAGGCAGCACGGTGCAGCGCTCCAAGGTACCTGCAGTTTTACCACATCCTACTGATTCACGGTGAGGGGGGAAAGACCGAAAGCCTAAGGCGCAGGCACCAATCCAGCCCAGCATCAGTGGAGCCGTACAGGGAGGGCGAGGGGAGATGGGGGGAGGTGGTGGAGTCACCACCCCTGGAGGGATTTGGGACATATGGATGTGGTTCTCAGGGACATGGTTTAGTGGTGGGCTTGGCAGTGGGGGATTAAAGGTTGGACTTGATGATCTTAAAAGGCTTTTCCAACCTAAATGATTCCAGGGGGCTGCTTCACAGCATCCAATGCTCCGGTAAAGGCAGCATGGATGTTGGGAAATAGGGCTGTGGTGGGAGCCAGGCACAGGATCTCCCACACCCCTCCTCACCCTCTCTGCCTTTGGCATCCCCTTCCCCAGTCCTTCAGCCTGAAGGCGCAAGTGAAGGAGATGTGCACTGCCTGCCAGAAAACCGTCTATCCCATGGAGCGGCTGGTGGCGGATAAATTCGTCTTCCACAACGCCTGCTTCTGCTGCAAGCACTGCCACACTAAGCTCAGGTGAGCCGGGCCGGGAGGCTGCGCAGTGCTTGCTGATGGCGAGCTGCAGGGTGTCTGTAACCGTGACCCCATACCCGGGTGAGGGAGGCCCTTCCAAACAGTGCACCCACCCCCCCATCACAGCCCTTCCTCCTCTTGTGCGCTGGCTACAGACCCCCAGCACACTCATTACAGCAAAAAAAATGGCTTATTTGCCTGCCTGGTCCTAAGTCTCAGCCAAATCCCACCTGGTATGGAAAAAGAGCAGGGAGAGCTCCAAGGTACCGCAGAGCTGAGCCCCAGCTCCCTCCTAGATGACACAGAGCCAAGGCTGAGCTACCGGACCCCCCTTCTTCACAGACCTTTAAGGCTGCTCAGTTGGCTGGAGCAAGCAGTTGGCCCCTTTTTAAGAGTCCTCTCCTGCATCTTCCCCTCTCCCTTCCTCCCCTGTCCTGGTGCCCCTGAGCCTCACACAATCCCCCCAGCCTGCGGCCGCGTCCCCATGCCCAGCTAACCCTGCCCTCCTTCCCCAGCCTGGGCAGCTACGCGGCACTCCACGGGGAATTCTACTGCAAGCCCCACTTCCAGCAGCTCTTCAAGAGTAAAGGCAACTACGACGAGGGCTTCGGGCGCAAGCAGCACAAGGAGCTGTGGGTGCACAAGGAGGTGGAGAGTGGGACCAAGTCGGCGTGAGCGGGGCCAGCCCACCCCTCCCTGGAGCCCAGCAGACAGCACGGAGCGCTGCTGAGCCGGGGGCTAACTGAGCTGATGTAAAGCAAAGGGGGCACAAGGGCCTGCGGGTGGGAAGGGAAGGGAGGCAGCCCAGCCCTCTTGGGAGGATGCTTAGAGGGGTCCTACAGCCATAAGGACAGGGCAGAGGTGACCGGGGTATAGCCCCAGACGTGAAGCCCACTCTGCAGGCTCCTCTCACTGAGATCAGACCAGAAGCACCAACCTCCATGGCAACCCCAGCCCTGTTCATGCGTTCAGGCCTGCCACCACGGACGAGACGACCTGGGGGCTTGACCTAAGTCACAGCAGAGCTCCCAGCTCCTGCCACACCAATCCTGCCTTGCTGGGGCTCGAAATAAGAAGGGTCCTTGGTTTACATCAGCTCAGTTCAGCTGGGATTGTTCAGCCTTAAGGATGTTGCCCTGCGACTGTTTAACAGCGTCTGTCTTTTTTATATTTGCCTTCGATTGGTACGTTCCGCGCTGGAGCCTGGCACGGCAGCTTCACGCGCGACACCGCGCCACGCGCTCTTTTATTTTTGTAATACAAGGTTTCCGAGCCTTCCCTCTCTTGTCCTGTGTTCCCAGGGGTTCGGGAAGGTGGGAGCAGTGGTCAGGTCTGCCTCTTCCTGCCCGGTTACTGTGGAAAGAGCCTCTGCCCATGCAGGACCAAGGAAGTATCCCTGGATCTGTGTGTAAGGTTACGGCTGAGGCAGACTGGCCGTTTGGGGACCGAAGGCAGGATTTCAGTCCGCATGCCAGCGTTCCCACCCTGCGAGCTACACACCTCAGCTGTAACCACTTCCACATGGAGCCCAGACCACCCTCAAAGGGAATTCACCATCCTGTGAATTCAACCCACCCCTTCGCTCCGCATACATTTTGTGGCTTCCCCGCTTCCCCCTCCGTATCAATAAACACGGTGCCCTGCCTCCGCACGCAGACGCTGGCTCGGTTCTCTCTGCAGCCGGCGCGATGGGCTGGACGGGCCCCAGCGCTGGGCTGGCTGGTGCGGTGTGAGGTCCGGTTTGGGTCAGCCCCGTCTGCTGAGCTGGGATGCTTTGGACAGCACAGTCCGCACGAGTCAATGAGCCCAACAAGACCTGCCGGGCTGGAGAGCCGAATGCAGGGAAACCAGGGGAAGCAGGTGAGTCTGGTTTTAATTATTATTTACCTCCTTCCTCCACACGCGATTTGTAAGACCAGCTTGAAAGAGCAAGCATTCAGGAGCCCCGTGCCTCTCAAATGCCATGGGAATTAGGGTTTTCAGAGTCCCCACAGCAGAGCAACAGCCTTTGATATCACCAGCAAGAGCCCTATTCCATCACCAACTGACAACATCAGCTCCCGCTGAGCACGTCCTGTCTGGGAGAACCCAGACACGGCCATGAAAACAGGAGCTAAGGATTGAAGAAGGAAAAAGGTGGGTCCACAGGAGTCCCAGGAGGAACAGATCATAGAATCATAGAATGGTTTGGGTTGGAAGGGACCTTAAAGATCATCTAGTCCCACCCCCCCTGCCATGGGCAGGGACACCTTCCACTAGACCAGGTTGCTCCAAGCCTCATCCAGCCTGGCCTTGGACACTTCCAGGGATGGGGCATCCACAGCTTCTCTGGGCAACCTGTCCCAGTGCCTCCCCACCCTCTCGGGGAAGAATTTCTTCCTGATAGCTAATATCAGGAAGATAGAAGTATACGGGTGTGTATAGCTCAGGGAGGTCACTCAGTGGTACGGTGTTACATACACGGCGGGTCTGTTCCCTCAATACTCCATCCCAGACCACCCAAATCCTCCTGGGGCTCTGGGCATGCACCCACAGCCAGGCAGCATCTGCAGCTCTCCTTCACCAGCAAAGCCGGCTGCAGCCACACCTGATCCTGGGGAAGATAGTGCTGGATGACCCCAGGAGTCTGATGTCCCTCTTGTTGGACACATTACTCCTCCTTCTTAGCTAAGGGTTTGTGAAGGGCAGGTCTGTCAGCTCTTCTGGGTGGGAACTGCCTGGGGATTTACATGGCCAGCACAGCGAGGGCAGAGACCCTGGCAAGGCTCTGAATGAGATTCAGTGTCCCCAAGTGCTTAAACTGTCCCCATCACGCAGGTGCCGCCGACTCCTCACACCAACACGCAGGCAACAGCTTTACACCACGCCGAAAGCCGCTTCCTGAGCAGCCCCGCAGCATTCATTGTCATAAACCAGAAACCGAGCGTCGCTGCTCTGCGGCGAGGGTCTCGTGATGCTGCTGGGGTTGTGGCCCCTTCCTTCCGAAGGTCGGCTTTGAAAACGAAAGCAGACTCCTCCGTTTCGCTTCCTGTTTCTCGCTGGCCTCGTTTCCCGATTCCGCACCGCCGCAGGCTGCTCTCTTCTCCGCACAGCGGGGCGATCAGACACAAAGCATTTTTTGCTATACGAGATGATTTTGGAATAGGGCTGGAGAAAACTTTCAGATGTTGGGGTTTCAGTTTAAAAAAAAAAAAAATTAAGCAAGAATAATTATGTTCCATTTCTCCCCTTCCTCTTCAAAACTGAAATTTGGGATTTTGTCTAAGGCCAGGCACTCACCATTCTCTACCAACTCACTGTCCTATAACCTCTTCCCACACGGGCACCTCCAACTGTGGATACAGCAGGAACGGAGGGAACACGTGAGGCACAAGAGCTGCGAGATCTCCAGCCTGCGACACCATCGTTTTGGGATTCTGAGAGCAGGAACCAATGACCAGGTTGTGTATTACTGACACAGGCTGCAGCAACCTGACCCTTCCCCGAGAGGGTGGGGAGCACTGAGACAGGTTGCCCAGAGAAGCTGTGGATGCCCCATCCCTGGAAGTGGCCAAGGCCAGGCTGGATGAGGCTTGGAGCAACCTGGTCTAGTGGAAGGTGTCCCTGCCCATGGCAGGGGGGTTGGAACTGGATGATCTTTAAGGTCCCTTCCAACCCAAACCGTGCTGTGATTCCATGATTCTATGACCCAGGCTCCACAGTTCAGGGGAGGGAAGCAAAGCTGATGAGTATCAGGTTCACGTGGGAGGGAGATGCTCGGCACAGCCATGCTTCACAGAAGGGCTGCTGCACACAAAGCAGCGACCGGAGAAGTCCCGCTTCCCTGATTAACACGCCCGGCTCTGCACACAGGGAAACTCAAGTGCTCACACTTGCTGGAAGCATTTTTTTAAAATGATTTGAGCTTATTTTATCTCCTTGATAGATTTGAAAGGTGGTGCACCGCACGAAGGACAGTGCACACTTTCTGAGGGCGTACCAGAAGCGGCACGACACAAACCCTGGCTTCAAATGTCTCTGACTGGGAGGTTTCTGTAAAACAGATTTAAAAAAAAAAAAAAAAGCCCAAAACGTTGTCTCTTTGTCCCTAATGTTGAGCTAAAAATCCAGCTGATTTTATGAGTCTAGTCTCACCCCACTGGGACTGGAAACCTCCTTTCTGAACCACCCATCCCCTTTGCACCCTTTTTGGAAAACACACCCAAATCCTGTTTCGGAGCAGACACGGTGACTTCTCACGGCGAGAGCCTCACTTCAGATCTCCATCCCTCAGCACAAGGACCATCTTTTCTCATTCCAGCTGCCGACAGCCTCCCTGGACCAGCAGTCTGAGCTGGCAACCTGCACGTGTGGAGCGACCAGGATTCGGGATGTTCAGAGCCCACAGCTGGGGGTAGTATTTAACAGTGAAGAGAAGGACCACGGGCTCTCAGCATTTATAGCTACCAGACATTAGTACAGCTTTTTATTGGAAATTTCGGCGTGGCCAGAAGCCAGCCATCAACTTGGAGTGGTGGGGGGCAGCATTCTGTGCTCCCCCTCGTCCGGCAGAGCAGCACGCTGCAGCAGCCAGGGACAAAGACGGATCGGAGGGATATGGAGACAGAAGGTGCCCCAACAGGCGGGTTCAGAAAGAAGCCTGAAGCATTTGGCAAGCGAAGCAAGAGCCTGGGAGACAGATACTGCCCGCGACCTACTCGTGGCTGCTGCACAGAGCTTGCACCCCGTTGTGCTGAGATGAGCTACTCAAAGTTCCTTTTCAGTCATGACCTCGTCCCCGTCGGGGCTTCTTTCTGCTGCACAGAGGAGCCAGAGAAGCAGCAGAAGTTGCAGCCAAAGCAGGGGATGCTACAGCTCTCTCGGGCTCCAGCGATGCAGTGGGAGCTCAAGAGCAGCGGCTTTAATAGCAGCCTGAGTGCAGAGTGTATCGATGGCTGCTCCAACACCGAACCCTGAGGATGGCACACTGCCACCTGCACTTCCTCTCCTCCAAAGCGCAGATCAGGTCTTGTCACTGAAGAAACAAGACCACCGAGGAGCAACAAATAACCTTTATTGTATTACACACACCACAACTTCTGCGTTTCCACACAAGCACGAGGCTTGTTACCAACCTGCCTTTTAAGCCCAAGAAAGGACCTTTTACAGAGCCTAAAAATTCAAGCCAACACATTCACGTAATAAAAAGTGTTTTGGGGGGAAAAAAAAAAATCAGTAAGAATCCATATACATCCATACCTTCCAGATGTCCAGTTCTGGAGAAGACGCAGAGCACCAGGCAGAGATCAGCTCCAGAAGAAGTGACAGGACAGCTAGCCGTGCCAGCATTTCCTGGATGCGATGCAATACACCCACACCCAAGCACTATTAAACCCAGAAGACATTGTTCCGAGTTTGGACTTCACTCTCCTAATCGCCACAGTAGTGTCACATAGCCAACCCCTTTAGAGATTTTAAATTATATTTGCTCCAGAACCGTTTAACACTGGATTTAAAAAGTACCTTAAGTCACCCCGAGCCGCAACACGCATGTAACACAAACAGCCAGAAATAAAAAGGGCAGTCGAGGCTTTTAGCTGCATTTCTTTTGCGTGTTGGTCAGTGTTTCATGGATGATGATCATTTCCACCTTCAATCCAAGCCTCCAGACATCTCCCTCTCCCCTGCTCAACTACCTACAGACTGGCACGGGGAAGATTCAAGTCAGGACCATGCTCCGTATTTTTGGAAACCAGAATTACTACGGAGCTACTTCTGCGAGGGGTGGGCGGGAGGGGAGAGCGGGAGAAAACATGCTGTCAGGCAAGCCTAAGGCGTGAATCTCCTGTTCGCAGAGCAAAAGTTACCGCTGAACACACCGAGCGGAAGGGAGAAGGAAGGCATCTGCTTTGGGAAAGGCCCTGTTCCAGGTTCTGGAAACCTTTCCAAAGGTTCTCTTCAGGCAAAGGCAGGATTTTCAGGTTCTAACACACACGAGGGTGTCGGGAAGCAGCGGGAGGTGGTTATTTCTGGTTCCACAAGCCATGTTGTGTGCTGGGACAACTTCAGTCGTCTGGTTGTCATCTGTTCTGGGACAGCACACAAGCGCCACGCATGTGCCGCTTCCATGTGTGGAGGTTCTATTGCGTCACCTCGTTAACCCGTTTATTCTTATTTGTTCAGATTTTGCATTAACAAATATTCCAGTATTTACTGACAGAGCGACTCGCTGTAGCATGGGAAAAGGCCAGTACAGGAAAGGTTGTGGTCGGGGCCCGGAGACCAGCATCTCGAGGGACCATGGTGGCATTCAGACCACTCTTAAGTGACTGTGACACGGAAGACCAGGAGCTGCGTAAACAGACAGAGCAGCACCAGGAAAAACTGAGCACTTCAGCAAGTAGATGAATTTTATAGGAGCACTATTTCTGTCCTTTCCTAAGATAGCATGCTGGAAAAAAAATAAAGCCTGGAAATATTTGGAAATGTGGTTACCCATTCCCTTGCCTGACTCTGAGACAGCAAAGACTTTCCTGTCCCAAATCTCTGCTACACTTAAGGCAACACTACCCAGTTTCCTCCGCTCCTGCTGGAGGAAGGGATATCTCATGGTATCTCACATTTGTCTGGAGTCCAGAGGCCTCACTTCTCCAAATTTTTACTTTCTGAAATGACAACATGTTCAAAGGAGAAACAACTCAGGACCTTTAACTGTTTGCAGGTATTTAGAATGTTGTCAAGGATCCTGAGCTTCACAAGCTGGAGCTGGAGTTTCCCACTTAGGAAGCTACTTCACGGCGTTCCTTAGAGTTCCCAGATGAAGCAAAACAGAGCAGGGAATCAGACATCACCACACTAACCATCCCCTCCTGCTCTACCAACTGCCTTTTCCCCACCTGATGACCCTGTCACGCACTGCTGAATCCAGAACATTCACAGACCGAGAGCAGGGGCACAGAACTCACCGCCACAGCAAAATCCAACGGCAGAGCTCAGCTCCTGCTCTCCATCGGCACGCTCTCCACACGAGAGCCAATAAACCAGCCCAGCTGCTCTCCTGCAAGGTGAAAGGAAGACGTTGCTATTTTTACACCCTAACAAGAGGGACAGAGCCATTTGACTTCTCTCTTCAGAGAGGGAAATGGAAGATCGTGACCTTCCTCAGAGGCAGCCTCGTAGAGGACACGCACTTACCTGATCCGAGGAGGAATGCTTCGCAAATGAGACACTTCTCCATCGGTCCCAAAGAATAAATTCCTGAAAGGAAAAATTTTCCTCTTTGGTTGAAGTCCTTGGTTGGAAGGAAAACTAGTGGGTTGTCTTACTCACTTACCTTGAGGCACCGCTTGCACCGGAAGGAAGAGACATTGCGAACAACCACCAAAGGCTTTCATATAAATGATAATTTTATTGTAAATAAAACGATACATTGGCCTGGCTTTGCACTGCAAGCCCCCGGTCGGTATATAGAGACTACTGGTTCAAGGTCTTCTGCACAATCCAGGTTAAAGCCGCGTCTCCCTGCTCTGCGCGGTTTATGTCAGACGGGTATCGAGAGACAATGAAGTCCTCTTCCTCGTTTCCAAGCTGCCCCCCAGGTACATCTACCTTTTCTAACTGGGAAATGCAGTGAGATTTACTCCTAAGCCTGAAGTCCAAATGCCATTAAACCACAGAGGACACCTATTTTTTTCCTGAAAATTAAGGACAGACTGAATACTCCCAGCTCCAAGGGCGGGTACCAAGGTGACAGCCACAGGCCCGTACGCATGCAAATACATAAAACCTTTCCATCAGCAGCTATTAACCTCAGCACCCATCACTGGGACCTCGTTCAACCCCCCTGTACAGCTCGAAGTAGCTGGCCTTTGCCTACCAGAGCAAGCATGTACAGCAGGGATATAGATTTACTGGGGTTTCACAAGTTATCCTGGCTCTCTGGGCACTTGGGAATAACGTGTCACCTGAGCAGGTACCAACTTCCCTCTTGGTCCATTTGTTTAGGTAATTAATGGCAATGGGAACTGTCTGGAGTATCTTCAAGTCCTTTGGAACACTACTCCAAAAATACAAAAAGAAAAAATCCATATTGTTGCAACCTGCCACCAGAATTGGCAAAGATCAGATTTACTGGAGAACAAGCAAATAACCTGGAATGCACAGAATCGTCACACCAAGACCAAAATGCCAACACTTTGTTTCCTAACAAGCTCAGGGACAGCCAAGTCCCCCATTCCCTCAAGTTCCTCTCTGATGGGAATCTCAGACATTTTCCTGCTCACAGTTTCAACTGTTTTGGGACAGTGAGACTCCTATATTTTTCTTCACATGGAATATTCTCCATTTCTGCAGCACCTTCCATCAGGGATCCCAACATTCAATATTCACTATATATCCCTCCCTGGAAGGAACAGCAGAAAACACAAAGTGACATTTGGAATGGACACAATAGCTTATTGTTAGCCTGGCACTCCCTCCTCCACTCTCCCTAAATGAGTTTATTCCCAGTTTTTTTCAAATTGTGCCAGGATGAAGAGGCCAGATGTAATTCACTTTAGAGGTAGAATCACATTTATGTCCACTTGACACTTTTTTTGCTGCCAGGGCCACGTTACGAGACTGCAGTATAAATGTCAGCCTCAAGCTTATTCACCGTAGCAGTGGACTTTGCAATCCCCATCTTCCTTTTCCATAACCAAGAGGGCTGCGAGGAAACAAAGAATGCATTTTGGCTTGGCTCTACTCGTTATAAACCATCAGCAAATTCTCTGCAAAACCAGCTGCTTTTTTTCCTTTTTAAATTCATAAAGGCGTCAAATTTATTTCCCATCCTCCCCCCCTACCCCGTAACAGTCGAGTCGATATATATAAAAATCACCAAATATGATCTTTTACGATATAAATTAAAAAAAAAAAAGTATGAGGCATCACCGTTTACATGATGTAAAAAGAGCTAAAAAAGAGCGATATAAACTACATTCATAAAAGTGCATCTCCAGACATACAAGTAATGCTTTGGCTTGCTCCTGTGCCGAACGGGTGGCGTTGGGTCAGGTACTGGAATACGAGAAGTCCAAGCTGGCACCCCATGTTCTCTGTCACTGTACAATCGCTATTTCCTTTCATACTACCGACTGGAATACAAGTGTATACACAGAGTAGGCACATTTCAGCAGGGGTGGTGGGAAGGACCAGAAGCTCTGGCGGGGAGAGGACTGAGCCCATCAGTCCACGATGCTCTTTGCTCTGCCCTGGAACAGCCTTCCATGACGCGTATGAGGTAAAAGCCACAACAGATCCTGAGGATTTAGTTGCTTTGAAACATGAAAAGTTACACCATTTCCTCATGCCCTATTCTCTCCCAAAACACAGCGTGTGGGATAGCAAGGAAAAGGAGGTCTCAGTTTGGTGAGGACAAGCCAAGGGTAGAGAGAAACCTACGCAGACAGAATCGCCGCACCCCTGACTGCTGCTGTATGTCTGCAGGGTAAAGTGTGACGAATAAAAGATTCCAATCTTTGGTATATTTAGGTGCTAGTTGCAAGGCTTGAAAGAGTGCTACGGGGTGCCACTGGAGTGCTGACCACCCTACTTCTGTCATCAAGACTACGGGAACGATTTCCCATTCCTCTGCAGCATACGCAGCCGTTTACACCAACGCCAAGTGGTGTAAAGAGCTCCCTAAAACAGAGTAGTAGTGTCATGCCCTCACTTCCCTTCGGTGCAAGCGAGAGTGGAGTGCAGGCCAGAAGTCAGGCCACATGTCTTGACGATTTGGAGTCAAGTTCCAGGTTTGGAAAAGATCAATAGAAGTGCTCTCACTAGAATTAAATAAATTATGGAACAAGGGCTTTCATAAAAGACATCCCCCTAAGTGCCTGCAGCCTGAACAGTGCATCCTCGTAGTAGTGCAGGAGAGCCCGCAAGTGAAACCAGCACCAGCTTGCGTTCACTTATTACACATTGCTTTGAGTTTGGCACAGAAAAAACCCTTGAGATTGTGACACCCTCTCAGGGCTTTTGGTTGTTCGGGTTTTTTAGGGTTCTTTTTTTCCTCTTTTAATTAAACACATTATTTATCATTTGTTCAAGGAGTTTGGCTTCATTAAAACTTGTCTTTTCCTGCTATGAGCATTCACTTAAAACTGTTAATTTTACTGCATTATAAAAGCTATGTTCAAGTTTTCTTCGGGGGGAAGAGTGGAGGCATGTGGACTCTTAATACGGTTTCCAATGCAAGAGCAGAACACCTTCGTTGCTCTAGAATGCGCTATTTTACCCAATAATACATTTGCTTTTCTTAGTTTCATTTCACACAGGGAAGCTGTGATAACTCCATGAATCCCCAGCTCTTCGAAGCTGCTGCTCTTCAGGAGTGAAGTAAGGCCGCTGAGTGCCCCAGTCAACATGCAGGATCTGAGGTAAGCCATCAGGAACGCAGAGACGAGGTACCTTTCAACTGCAAAATCACGTCGATACGTGTCGCTGGTGCCTGTACAGGGATCTCCAGTTAATTTTAGGGATATGCTAGCATTACAGATGTTCTCTCTGGTTCATCGTTTGACTTAACTCCTACAAAAGCTTACTTAAATAGGGCCCTAACATCTTATGGAAACCTTAAATGAACACTTGCACCCCTGTAAAACAAAACACACACACTGAAGGGTTGAGCTTGATTCTACACAAGTAAAACCAGTGTCCAGCTAATTCTCCCTGTGAAAACCTCAATTTTCCATTAGGCTGAACTATCTTTGGTTTAAGGGATGATATGAAGTTACCAGCCAAAAAGATGGGTGCAACAGAAAGCTGTTCTGAACTCCCTTCCAGAAGGGTTTTGTTTAGACCCAGCAGTCCCAAGGAGAGGAAGCAGGAGCATCGATGTGTTGGCTACGGGGACACAAGCTAACCGACCCTATCGTCATGCTGGGACACATCAAGCCTTGAAATCAAGCTCTGGTTTTTCTAAAGTCAGTGGGAGAGCCTTTATCTTCAGCCCCGGAGTGATTGCATTCTGCTGAAACTTTTCCGATTACCCTGACATTTAGCTAGAAAGACCTCCCTCATGCCCACCCCAAAAATCCATGGTTTCATTATAAAATAACACTATTCACATACTTCTGAATCAATATTTTCTGAACACCTTCAGATGCTGAATACTCAAGAAGAAAAATATATAATAATATAGCGAGCGCATGCTCCATGACACATGGCTTTTTGCTGGATTCATGTACTATAGATGCCTCGAAAGCCCTAGCAGTCTGGAAAACCGTGACCCACACGCAGAGTCGGTCTGGATGGCTGTTGCACGTTTCTGTTCTGAAGAGTGTAGCTCTTCCAGTTCCCACCTTGGTTCAGATTCCTTCTACGTTCAACCAGTGAGACACTTCTTAGATCCCCATTCTTGGGCCTGCAGAAAACATGCAGCCAGCTGCAATTTCACATCAAGGTGACTAGGGCAAAAATGCAGCTCTGTTTGTCAGCTGTGGGTAGGACAAACATTCGTCCAGCAAACAAAGGTATCAGGCACAAGAGCAGACCCTAGGTTCCTTGGCATAACTTCCCCAAAGGACTAGGACAGCTGAGTTGGCATTTTGAAGATGCAGCACCACAACGGGCAGTTGCAACCAGACCAGACGGGCACCAAAAGCCCAGCACGAGCTGCTAGCAAGGGAGGTAATTCAGTACTGGAGCTGTGCAAACTGATGTCTGAGCAGCTCTTCCGCAGAGGGTCTGTGCCTGGCTTCCACAAAGATCTGCTTCAGAAAGTCCCTGCAATGTTCTGATATGTGGGAGGGGAGCTGGGGGTTGGTGGGTTGGGTGGCGATTTTGAAAATGGCTGCCATGGCTTCGTACTCTGCCCAGGGTGGTTTCTCCGTCAGCATTTCCACAACAGTACAACCGAGGCTCCTGGAAAAGCAGACAGGAAAAGAAAAACAAGTGAGAACTGACTCACACAATAATGCACACTGTTCAGAGAGAACTTCCAAGCAGCCCACATCAAGGTACAAGGAAAACAGCTATAAAATGGCTTTGTGCTCAGCAAACCCCGCGTGTGCACAGATTCGGAGCCAGACCTGCCAGCGTCACTGCTTTTACTACCGTCAGGCTGGCAGTAAATGCTGAGAGAGGCAGGCTGCTTTCTGCTGTGGTTCTTGCTGCACCGGGCACGGTGCATTGCCATCTCTCCTGCTCGCCTCTGCCCAAATTCTACTCTCAGTAACCATCTGCATTAAAAACAGGGGGCAAGAGGTGCTCACGAGAGGTCTCCAAAGGCACTGTTTGACCTCGGGTATTTTGGGTGCTGCTGCTGCTGTTGTATCTCAAAGGCACTTGCTGAGCTGCAAGGTAGAAAACATCCTTTTTAACCAAGGTCCGGTGAATCGGGGCTGGTTGACCCCACAAAGCCATTTCAGCAAATCCCCTGTTCAGTGCACAGCACCAGAATGCCCACACGCAAAAAAAACCCCTAATACCTCCACTTCACAAGAAACCTAACGTTGCAGATGGTCAAAAAACCAATTAGTCTTAACAGCTCCAAACGGAGAGGGCAGCAAGTTAACAGGCAGCAGGGCAGATCCACCGCGTCACGGCAGAACTCCCGGTGAAGCCGATGGGGCTCTGCGGGCTAATTCGAGGCAAGAACGTGATGACGTGGGACGGACGTGGCTGAGCTACCTTTCTGAAGCGAGCGTGACACCAATACTTTCGCGAGGAAGATAGGTTTCTGTGGTTCTGCAGTGACTGGTTTTTGTTCAAAAAGGATTAATTGCTTCCTCCAGGCCACGGATTAAGCAAAAGCAGTTGGTGAACTTCTAATATCCACCACAGTGTTTTGATCACATCGTTCCATTAAAAAGGCAAAACTACCTCCCCTACCTTTGAACTAAATCCTCTTCTGAAGTGAAAAAGCAAAGAAAAGGCATTTTCAGAGTCAGACTTGCATTAATTTTCAAGACAAGGAAGGAAAGGAATTAAATCCAGTGAATATGCAAGAAACGATTCCTTGACAAGGTTTAAAATCCAACGTGAAAATTTTACACTGGTTTCCAGCCGTTTAAGACTTACTAGAAGAGAGAACAGAAAATGCAAACCATGTGTGCTGAAGTGCTGGGGGTTTGCTCAAGAGCAAGCAGGGATATATTATTGTTTAGACTGATTTATACCGTTTAAGCAGATCCGGTTTCTTTAAGATATTCTGCAAACAGCAGGCATGTTTTTCATGTCAAGTTACTCCAGCAATAACAAATAGCTCACATATTCTGCTATTTAGGAAAAAGAAAATTGGAGAGGGGCCTGCAGCGGTGGCAGAAAGCCAGGTGGCTAGATTTGTTACGTCTTTGAGCCTCTCGGCCATATGCATCCACCCTGGGACTAACGCTGCGCTGGAAAATTCTGACCCCCCTAAATAACGATGGGGATTGTAGGAACTGGAGCTCGGCCAACGGCAGCGTCTCTTTGATGGGAATGGACCGATGTCAGCACCAAGAGGAAATCCACAACTGCATCAACCCAGGGGGACGGGCACGTGCTCCATTCTCTCCCCAAGCATTCCAACTGGGAGAGTCTGCAGAACTTAACTCTTTGCATACGAGACAAATTTCAGCTGTTTCCATTCACTGCTTGCACAGCAAACAGCACAGGCCTTGCTTTACTGTGGGGACCCTCCCCTTTTGTCACTGTCGTTGAGTTTTACAAGCTCACATTTTAAGGCCTCCAGAACCAACATTTTGACACAGGACTATTTTCCTCTTTCCTTTCAATAGAGGTTGTTTCTTGGCCACAGCACAGCTACAGTTTCCATTCACACATACTTCAGATCACCTCTGATCCGACCTGCATCTTTTGTGTTATTCCAGGTTGGGGCATCTTTCCTTTAAAGCTCAAATTCTACTCCTTTCATTTCCAGTGTGTTATAAGCATACCTCTCATTTTATAACCAAATGAATGGACTCTCCCTGAACCACCTTCAGTCTTCTCTTGTAAGGGATATAAGAAGGATGGAAACCTCGCTCCAGTCAGAAACAGAAAATCAGCTATCAGTCTGAGCGAGGAACGCGTGGAAATTGCTCCCCAACAACTGAACGAGCAGTTGCACGTTGACACTGCAAAGCACAGCCTGCAGCAGGTCATGTCTTGAGTTCAAACCCACAACTTCAGTTCGCCTTCAACTTCTGATCCAGACAAAATCTGGTTTGGGATATACGGATGACAGAACGTATATGCCTTATCTCGCTCCAGTAAAGCTGTAAATCGATCTATGGACAGACAGTTAAAGCCTCACCACACGTCTGCTTTTCTTCCATAGCCTTCTCCGCTGATCACCTCTGGGCTCATCCAATATGGCGTGCCAGTGACAGAGCGGATGCCTGTTCCAGACATACAGATTGTCTGCAGCCGTTTGCTGGCCCCAAAGTCCCCAAGCTTCACATTCCCAGCAGAGTCACGGAGAATATTGGCTCCTGGACAGAAAACGAAGAATGGAGACAGCTGTTTTCATGCAATCCAGCTGTTGGATCAGCAGCCTACAGAGCTGATATCCAACCCAGAAATACGCATGCTCATGGTATGGCTTTTTCCCCATTAAGCCTCAGGTGACCTGCTAACCATCATTTCTCTAATTCGGGTTGTAGCCAGGCCACTCGCTAACGGCTGCAAATGGGAAAAACTTCAGGGGAAAAACACAAGGAAGTGAAGGGGGAAGGGAAACGAGAGCTGAGTCAGCACCGTCATTGTTACACTGCCCGTAAACATCTCAGCCAGCCTATGCAGGGCCCCCAGGCCAATGGCTTGGAGAGTACATAGCCGTGTAGGAAAGGATTTTATTGGGATGCTGCTTCGGCCAGTATAACCATTCTTTCTGGTCAGCTGGGGAACAGATGTAGCTAATTAAACCACTTTGAACTCCTACAATAAACAAGTCAATCTCCACTTGGTCAGAGGTCCTGAACACAAGGCACCAGGGAAAAAAGCAAACTTAAGAGCTGAGCTTGTATGTGGACACAAACTAAGGCTCCGACACCAAAACCAACTCCTCCAGAGCTGCAGTAAGACAAATCTCTGTGTTGCCATTACCTGGTATGTGCCTACGTGAACTCCTCCTGCTCTCCAATAAAATGCCTTTGTACTGGGTGATAGCTTCAGCACTTCACTTCCCCATTGGAAGAGCTGAACTCAGAATAACAAGTCTGTCCAGGCCAGCACCCCGGAGGCAGAGCTAACAGTTTGGCTTAGATGGGTGCAAACCAGTGAACAACCCACCAGGTAGGAAATCCTTAGGTAACGAGCATCACAGGAGCAGTACACAGGGCGTTATTCAAGAATCTGCAGCTCATTTCCCTTTGCCACCCTAGAGGGGATGCAATGAAGATTCACAGGCAGGAACAAGGGGATATTTCTCTTGCAGCAAACAACCCTCCTGGTGCCTCTAGAGCACAGAAAAATTTGTGTGGTGTCTGCCACATCTGTTGACATTAACTCTTAAGGAGACTGGCTGGCTCTGGAGGTTATACTGGGAAGAGGAAGATTAAGGACTAATCCCAGAGGCTCTACATGGAAGACGAGAGGTTTCTCACGTGGAAGAAACAGGACAGTCACAAGAGCCTGAGGTAAGCAGGACTGTCAAGAGCAGGCATGGAGCTCTTATGGCAACTGGTAAGCCTACCAGCTGAGAAATGGTACTTTGGCCAAGCGGAGAGGGAATCAGAAGGGAATCCACAGGCATATGAGTGTGCCTTATGGGGGCAGTGAAAGTCAGGTGGCAACTCAGCCTCATTTTGCTGGGGTGTGAGGGAAAGATGAGTGTTCCTAAGAATTACAGGCCTCCAGTCTTCTATAACCTACTGCCATGCTCTCAGGTCCTGTCGCGAGACCAGCCCAACCTCCCTTACGCAGCCCAGAACACAGCCTGCCCCAAGGCCTGCACAGAGATAGAAGACCATAAAGAGATAATTGAGCCAAGCAACGTTCAGAATCCCCAGCCAGGATACCGAATTTTTAACACTTGGTTTCTTAGTTCAGAGTTCCTTTAGCATGTGGTCTTACAACACACATCACCAGCTGATCTCACCCTTTATGTCCCTGTGCACAATCATGTTGCTGTGAAGGTACGAGACTCCCTCGAGAATCTGGTGAGTGTACTTCCGGGTTACATTTTCCGTGAGAGCACCATACGCCTTCAGCTGGTCTTTCACTGACCCCTGCACCAAAAGCAAACAGAAAGAATTGGCAAAGAAATGATAAACCACAAATCTTGCAGTCGCCATTCAATTCCCATGAGCTGTGACTCTGCTGTACACCCAACCGGCAGAGGAATGAATTCTGGCCTCTTCTAAAGCCTTTGTGTGAGGCTGTCAGAGCATCTTGCCCTGTGAAGCCCCTTAAAAAGGACACGCTTTATGGCAAAAATAGCTTAAGGAGGTTCTGCCTGCTTCCTCCATCCTTACACTGTTCTGGTCCAACTCCATATGAAGACAAGCAATAAAAGAGTTTAGCAGACTGATCCAGGTCAAAAGCCTTGCAAGGTCAGTTTTAGCTTAATTTGCTGTACTGTATGACTCTGCTAATTCAGTTAGCCCGACTGACAAGCTGGCCTAAGTCTTCTGAAGTACTTTGTTAGAGCAAATTGAGACTGAAGATCTGGTGTTAGTGACTAATGAAAAGAATTTATTTCAGGTACAAGACACCAGAAAAAGCCCAAAGATGTAGTTGGGGCACAGATACAAGGAAAGTGGTGGCACTGTAAAGCCAGTATGAGAAAGGGCATACCTAAGAGGGCATAAGGTTGATTACAGAGTTAGGGTAATCACAGCAACTAATAAACCAACTAACAAACCCACCCATCTCACTTTATGATCTGCGACTGTGCTGCTTGTCTCAGCTCTTACCCCTGGCATGTACTCCATGAAGATGGTCAAGGTCTTCTCCGCTCGATCCCGTAAGCAGCCGTAATACTGAACAATACGTTCGTGCTGGAGATTCTTCAGCAGCTGAATTTCACACTCCAGGGCACTCACTTCCTATGGATGTTGAAGGAGAAAATAAGGTTCCGGCCCCAGGAAATATTCCATCCTAATAAATCTGTCCATGTCACTGGAAGGATAAGGCCACTACCACACTGAAGGAGTCTAACCCATGGCACTGGGTCACCTATCTCTTGGGAAAGGCAAGCACTACCAATGCTTCACCTTAATCCTTACTGTATAATAAGCAGGTAAGTATTGGTGCAGAAGCTCTGAACACAGGCAGTATAATATATGGATTTACTACCAGAAAAACTTTGTTCCTTGTCTTGATTCTGTCAGTTGAATGGCTTTAGCCCAGGAGGTTGAAAGCATTCTTCACACACAACACAGATATAACCTTCCTGCTCACCATTAAGCCGAGGGCAGTAAGCATGAATTTCAATTATGAAAAAGCTCTGAAAACACAGTAACAGAATTGCTAGCAATCTTTCTGTAGGAACCTCAACCTATTGCACAGCAAAAGTAGAAGTGCTGAGTTCCTAATGTCTTTTGTCACCCAGTCCTGTTCTGATTCACACTGACGATTCTCCTTGAATCAACCTTATAATGGCTTCCTCTCTCATTTCCTTCAAAGCATCTGCAGCTATGCACATGAAACTGGTTCTTGCTTTACTCCTGCCACAGACAACAGGGTATCGTAGCACAAAGGCAAAAAGACTATCCAACAATTTCAGACTGAATCGTAGATGTTTGCTGCCCAGGAAAAGTATCAGGTTCTCGCTGAATCCAGGGAATGAACAGGCTGAACATCAAAGGTACTGGAGCAGGAGGATTTATGGAAAAAAGGAATGATAGTTTCCCCCAGATGAGTCCCACTTAACTCTCTCCACTCCTGCCGCTGGAAGGTGCCAGGTTTGCTTTTCTCGCCTTGGGAGAGGAGACAGAGTTTCAAGAGTGAGGACCGGGCTGCTGCAGAGGTGCATGGAACCAGAGGAAGCTGCTTAATTGGGCCAACTGACAGTTTAAGGTTTGGAGTTTCAGTGCCTTCAAAATACATTCCAGGGTGTTCTTCCTTGGCTCAGTTACGGTCTGATTTACAGCAGAGACATAGTACAACTTACAACTTACTAATTTAGGACTTACCTTGACACCAACATCTCATATAAAATCAGAATAATTAAATCTTCGTGGATCAGTTATTCCAGCTCAAAGTGAATTTGTTCAATACTGGGAAACTGGTACAGTGTTAAAACTCTAGGAAAAAACCTAACAGCCATTCCATCTGCATCCACTGTGCAAGGAGTCATGTGGTAACCTATAACTTCAAGGTGCCCCTTCCCATCTCCACTACTTCTAATGTGTTGTCACATTCCTGATCTTGATTAATTTACATGCCACAGTTCAGTTTGTTTTGAGGACAGGGGGAATTCAGAAGCAGAAACTGGTAATTAATACATTTGATACAGGTCCTGCCACATGAGCCCAGAAAGTGGATTTTGCAAGTGCCTGCAGCTTTTTTTATTTAATAAAGAAAAAAGACCTACTCTTTCTGGGTTTAGTTTCATTCACATCCATGTCTAACCAGGAACACAGGGCAGTCTAGTATTCCTCAAGTAACCTGGCAACAAACCAAAAAGCTGAGAAGGGAGAGCCAAAAATGAAGCCAGAAAATGGATTTTAGTTTCAAGCTGAAGTTAATACAGAAAAGTAATTTTTAAATGACTCTTACTCCTCTCCACATGACTTGAAACCCCAGTACAAACTAAATAAGATACTAGCTTTCGAGGACAGAGAGATACAGGCACTTTGCAGGATCTCAAAGTGTGCATAATGAGTATTAGAAGCTGTGATGAGAATTACCTTGCTCGTTTCGGGACTCTCTGGGTCAAACTGGACCTGCTTAGCGGCAAGCTCTCTGCCCGTGTCCACGTCATAGCACAAATACACACGACCAAAGGCACCCTGGCCCAGCAGTTTTCCTCGTCGCCAGTTTATTGGAGCACTCGGAGCTAAAAAAGGAACAGTAACAATTTCTCTTTTCATTATACTACTGACAGATAATGGTGATCTTGTCAAAGAGCAATCCCCATCATACTGGGATTGAAACAGGTAAGTTGCAGCTGAAGGACAGACATGAGGCACTCTCCCAGTGTAAGGGGGGGAGTGGCAGAACTCTGCACAGAATCCAACCATTCAGACTCTCAGGACCTGCTGACTGCTGCCCCATTAAAATGAAACTGCAAAATATTTTGCAGAGATACACTATTGACAAGGTATTCAAGGAGGTTGATGAAATTTCATTCCACCAGCAGAGTGGATTCTACAACATCACTACTCAAGAAAAGGGGCAGCAACTAAACAGCATCTTCCAACCGCTGATCTGCAGTTACCAGATGCATCAGATGAAGAAGAGCTGGATCAGCCTTGCTAAATCAATCCCACCCAGCTGGGAATGACTGTTAAGCTTCTGGGACAACTTGAAGGACAATACTTCTGAGTTCTTTGCCAACCATTGGTTATTTCAGGGTTCCTTCTCCTGAGGGAAGGATTTCCCTGCAAGGCGCTCTTCAGCAGAAAAATTAGAATTCAATTCCCAACCAGAAACTGATAAGGGTGGGGCCACAGCGTAAGCACAGTGCAGGTATCCTCTTTACCTGCGGAACAGTCAGACTCTCATAAAACGATAGATGAGAACCAGGTAAAACTGCCACCTCCAATACCCC
>NW_010259870.1:30414-36825 GCF_000690775.1 Eurypyga helias
TCATTGTCCCACCTCACCGGTGACCACACTGCAGGCGCAGCAGTCTCCTGACCCAGAGACAGACACCTGAGCCCAGCTTTCCAGACTGCACTTAACACCAAAACATTCTACTCAAAGGCCAGTGCTTTAGCTCTGATGTTAAACATGACACTACCAGACTCATGCAGTGCGATGCATCCAATTAGGTTGCATCTAACAAGAAACTCTAAAAACAAAGAGAGGAACCAGCCATCTGGACAGTGTGAAAATACACAAGAGCTGAGAGATCAGCTCTGACATGTCTAGTTTAATCAGATTTACTGCCAGTCGATGTTTTAGCATGTTGCTTACTCTGCTGCATTAATGTCTTCATTTTGATCTTTAAATTACTGTACAAGATATTTGAAGTTCGTCAGTAATGATTTATGATCCACTTCTTTTTTTGTAATATGAAGTTCCCCAAAAACCAATGCAGGGATGCTGTTAAATCTTTCTACTAAGGAGCAAGTGAAATAAATACAGCCCTTAACTAGTAAAATAACTGTAATCCACAAGCCTGACAACAAATGTTAATGTATCAATAAACAAGCTTGTCTGACTGCTTTAAGAACCCTCTAGATCATCTAGATCCAATCAACTTACAGGTTTTTTTACTTCTTAGCTGAATTTCCAGTGCTTTCTAAAGGAAAGGCCAGCTCCCAGTGCAAGACTACATACTCTTAGAAGAAAAAGAAGACCTGTCTTAGAGGTGAGGCAGACTGGTCTCAAAACACAGCCATGACATTCTGTGGTTTTGAATGGCTGGTTAAAATCAAGCTATGGTAATGTATTCGGTCTGGAGTTCATCTCTGGGAGTCTTTCTTGCCCACAACCACAGGAGGCCTTTTCCCCGCTGTCACCAGGGTGACTGCTTACATTTGGTGGGAATGTTCCTCTCCTGCACACCAAGGGCATTTTCGCTGTCGGCACTCCGCAGGCGGCCCCGGGGGTCCAGGTACTGCAACGCCAGGCCCAGGTTTTCTCCGTTGGTGCTTAAGGAACGACTTGAAGGGACCAAGGTGAAAAGATTCCCTTGGTGTCGCCGTATCCGGGGAAATGTCCTCCGGCCTGGAGAAAAAAAGTAAAGTCATTAGGTAACATGCTTACAAGTGGAAGGTAATGGCTGGAGGCTGAGCAATGTAGAGAAGGGAGAGAGAAAAGATGCGTTCTGGTCTGTTCCTGGGGAGTAGAATCATGGAATTACAGAATCATAGAATGGTTGGGGTGGGAAGGGACCTTAAAGATCATCCAGTTCCAACCCCCCTGCCATGGGCAGGGACACCTTCCACTAGACCAGGTTGCTCAAAGCCTCATCCAGCCTGGCCTTGGACACTTCCAGGGATGGGGCATCCACAGCTTCTCTGGGCAACCTGTCCCAGTGCCTCCCCACCCTCTCCAGGAAGAACTTCTTCCTGATATCCAATCTAAACCTCCCCACTTTCCATTTAAACCCGTTACCCCTTGTCCTGTCACTACAGGCCCTTGTAAAAAGTCCCCCCCAGCTTCCTTGTAGCCCCTTCAGGCACTGGAAGGCTGCAATAAGGTCTCCCCAGAGCCTTCTCTTCTCCAGGCTGAACACCCCAACTCTCCCAGCCTTTCATCATAGAAAAAACACAGCAGTTCAGGGCTGAGGCTGCCTGAGTTCAGTACAGCTTTGGATTGTTTACATCTGTTTAAATCTGGTTTTCAGGCTACCACACAAGCTCTGAGTCTTGTTAACAACAACAAAGACAGAGTGGCTTTCTAGATAACGTGCCTGAACTCGCAACTAAAAACCATCAACAAACAAAATTTTCAGAAATTCATTTGCATAAAGCCATCTGATGAGCAGTGATGTGATTCTTTAAGCCACTGGTACATTTAAAAGACCCAGCAGCACGTTTGCAATGTGAATTAGCAAAGCGTATCGAATCCCTGAGGCAGGAACTCACTATACATGACCAAGGCTAACAACTGTATCCACTGCCCAACTCTAGTGGTCACTGACTGGCTTGGATATCCCCAGAAAGGGCAAAGTAAACAAAGAATTACAGTGGTCTTGCTTGCTATGAAAATGTGGCATTACACATGCCAGCATTAACTCCAGCATTAGCTGCAAGGACCAGGGCACTTCCAGACTCTTTAACTAGGAGTTACACTCCTCCCTGGAGGTTGCCAATGTCTCACCTTCTTTTCCAAGCCTGGAACCAAAGGCCTGAAGACAACTCACCATCGTTGTAGTCCTTGTGCTGCATGGAGACATTGTAGCGCCGAGGGTAGGTCCCACCTTTCCCCGCTTTGTCATAGATCTGATTCTCACGGTCTGGAAGGAGATGCAAAGACAGAAGTGAGGCTCCTTCAAAAAGTACAACTTCTAATGACACAATTTTCCTTTAACAGCATTTTTTTTAAGGAAGAGGTGAGTAATGACTTCATTGCTTTTCAATTAACATATCCCCAGCTCTTCTATGTATATAATCCCAGCAAACATACAGGGTAGCCAGCAAACAGCAGAAAACGTCTAGATCATATCATCTTTATACTGGACACTGACATACCTGAGAACTCCTGTCTATTATCAGGAAAGCTTTGAGCCCTTGACATCCGTGACTTCCGAAAAGAAGGACTATTAAAGAAAGAAGGCAAGAATAAGTTTTGCCAGCTACTGGAGAGAAACCTACAAGGACTTTAAACACAAGCTAATACATTCGCATATTGGTAACGGTGATTCCCAAATCTGTGTCCCTGCAATGATTTCAGGCTACACTGGCAAAACTGAAGTCTGGCTAAGCCCCAGCTAACCAGGCTATTTCCCCATGTGGGCAGTTGGCCTTTCTCTTCAATTTGGGCCATTTATACAGCAGTTCCTCAGCCTGCGGTTTGAGACCCAGCGCTTCCTACAGCCATGGGAAATAGAAAGTTAAAACCAAGGCTAAGAGGAAGAGCAGAAGAGGGTAATGCTTGCAGCACACTGCTCACAGGGCAGGGGACAAGGGGGACCACTGCCCCCAGTGATTTACCATGAGGAGTAAGAGTTCCTCTCATGAAAACTGTGCTCCTTCCTCTCTACCAATAAGATGAGCCTAAACACAAGCACTTCTTACAACCCTCGTGTTTCTCCCTAGTAAGCAGGACTCCTCAAGCAAGCCTAAGTATGGCCTCTTGTTTGGCAGAAGGCCACCTCTTCAGAGATTACAGCAACTCAATCTGTGCCAAAGCCAGGTTACTGGCACTTTTTTTTGTTAACCAGTGTAAATGGAGTGAGCCTGACACAGCTTTCAGACTCCCAAAGGAGATTCCTTTCCTCCCACACAGGAACAAGCTTCCCCAGATGATGCTCATTCCTACAAGGAATGACCAGGAAAGGCTTTTTTTCCCCATCCTCCACTGAGGGCAGGGAAAGGGGAGAGAGGATAGGAACAAATGGGCAAATTTGGGTCTCCATCCTCGAATGCATGTACACACAGAGCTTAACTCTAAGTGCCTCCTTGTAACTCCATAAACTGGAGGAAGTGAATGGCTACAAAAGCAAACCTCAAGTGCTTGACATAAAAGCATACATGACCTATGTATCAGCTTGGAGGAATCTTAAAAACATGCTGAAGCCCAGTATCACAGGTGCTGGGAAGCCACAACTGCCATTCAAGTTAATGGGACCTAAGGTTGCCCACCAACACTTCAAGCAAGACCAGCAGCAAAGAAAAGGAAGAAAAAGATCTAGAGCATCACACTATGACCAACTCTTCATCTAAGGAAGACCCCCCCAGTTTACCTTTGGAATTAATATTGTATCTTGCAGGACATAGGAATCTACTATAAAGATACACTTCTGTAACCTCAGAAGAGGTTGTTGGGGTTTTGGTTTTTTAAATGAACAAGTACAACCTTGTCTAAAAGAGATCTGAATACCCTGCAGCCAGATGTTCTTGCGAGTCTAGGCTCCACAGAGACTGCACACTTTAGAACCTCGTATTTGTAACACAGAGCTACTGAAGCACCAGTTTGTCAGTGTATGGTTTTGCCAGAAAATAAACCAGTCTGAAGACATAGTTAATTCTCTCTAAGAAATATATTGGGATACAGGTAGGAAATAAGTTCTTATTTCTCTCCAAGAAAATTTATGAGATGGAAAACAGCCTTTTACATAAGTACAACTGGCATTTTGATCTCAGCGCATAAGTTCCTACCAACTTGTACATCTGCTGACCTGTCCAAGGACTGACAGCTTCCTGACACCGAGTTTTCAGCGCTGCTTAAAGGGTCCAGCATCTGCAACACAGAAGAAGTCACATGGTAACATCAGTTCCATCTAATGCCTGAAAGAGGCTGTGCAAGAGGATCACAGTCCAGTACTGCTTGCCCAGAGGATGCCCAGATGAAATGGGGAGTCTAAAGCTATTTAGAATGTACTTTTTGCCTTTATTTTACAAAGAAATTGTTAAGGACATAAAACATTTGAGCCATTGCTTTAGGTGTGGAAGCACTGCTGTGAAAATGAAAGTTTAAGTCAGGCTTGTGCTGCATTTTGATCCCAAGTGACGTCAGGAACAGGCTCTGCTGGCGCTGCTGCACTGCTGCCTCCACCTGCGCGTTGCCCTCTGGCCTTACTTCCTACACTCTGAATGGGGAGCGCAGCTTCAAACGCAAGAGGGTCATGTGAACCCGGTAGTAGGAAACCTGAGCATATGTGTGTAACGCACACCAAAACTGCTCATTCAGAGGTGGAGAGACAATGCCCACCACACACGGCAACTGCTTCTGGCAGTCCAGCAGATGCTTTGACCTTGCACAGCTACAGACACGTTTGCAGCATAGTTTAAATGAACACGGTGCTAATGCAACCACAGCTAGTGAATATTCTGGAGTGCAAAAGAGGGCCACAAGAGCAGCAGTGAGTTCCTTAACAGATGGACTTACTTTTTTTTTCCACCCTGAAGCTCATACTTACACACTGTTCATTGGTTTCTGGGATGAATTCGCCTTCACTATTTATGCTGGTGTAGGAGCCCTGCCGAGCAATGCGCTGTTGCCTCTCTGGAACGTACCCAGGAGGTGGTGAACTTCGGCCTGTGTTCTGGGAACCTGGTCCAGAAAGAAGGACGTTTTTGACATTTATGCTTACGGAAATGAGATTGCACATACATGTACACAAAATTCAAATGTTTACCTCTAATGCTAGACCTTTACGATTGCAGCAACCCTGGAGTGAACCTCAGAGTCTGACCAGAAATGGAACCAGGCTGCCACGTTGAAAAGCAGATCATTCAATGAGCACCTGTACCATTCTTCTAGACACTACAAGATTGTTGGACAAAGCAGTTACCTGTTTCTAACCTTCTGAGCCTAATTTCGGTATCTCAGGGAAGACAGAGGACTCCAGGAATCCCTGGCTTTTGCACATGAACTTCACCACTAATCTCCACTACACAAAACATGTCAGGGCAACAAAACACGTCAGGGCAACCGATCTTCTGTCTCAACTATAAGTTTGCTTCTACTAGTACCATGTTCCTTGAGCGACAGCACTATTCCTGCTAGTCATCATCAGCTGAGCTGATTATGCTAACACTCAGTGAAGTCAGTATCCCATGGGAGCACTGTTATCTTTGTAAATAACCCCAAAATTTCTGTCTTACTCTGTGAAAAACAAAACTGTGACTACTCTGGATGAAAACACAAGGAGGTCAGTTCTGCAATTTCTGTTCATTACATGAGATAGCTAAACGGGCAGACGGTTAAAGGGCCAAAGGATGAGAAAAACATTTCACTCCTCTGTTAATGGTACTACCTAAAGAGTTTCTGTTGTGCTACGTGAGAGAAACGTCACCCCTAGGATGTATTTGTTTCCTTGCAGATCTCAAAGATGATACTTTAGAAACAGGAAGATGCAAAATCCCTTTCTGCAGTGACCTATCCACCTGCAGCTCCCACCAAGTCACACTGTGAGCTCCAAGAAATGCCATGGCCCAGCCAATCTACTCAAGGTCACCCATGAAGTCAGAGAGAGCAGTTGAAGATCAGCTCTCAAGCTGTGCTCTTTACGATGCTGTCTTTCATTAACTGTGTGTACTCAGGTGCTATGAAAGATGGGTAAAGATCAGCAAATACTCTCCCAAGGAAAATATTTTCTACAGAATGTATTGTAATAAAGAGTGAAGGCAAACACTGGGAGAAGCTAACCGAAAACCAGAGCACACACCTTTCAGAGGACAACAGACCAAGGTTGGCGTGGTTCGGAGTGCGAGGGGGGGTGAACTACGTGCCAAAAACCCAAAAATCTACTGCTTAGAGCTACCACCTGATTTTCCAAATAGCTCCGCGGGGCTCACGTGACACTACAAGCCAACTGGCGTGGAGATAAACAAGAGAGCGTGCTTTGGGGCTGCACTGAGTCACGGGAGCACACTTTCACTC
>NW_010259870.1:36843-53382 GCF_000690775.1 Eurypyga helias
GGCCGAAGGGAGCCCGAGCCCTGCTGGCATCAGCCCAGCTGCTATTGTGGAAAGGCCACCAGCACTGGGCAGGAAAAGGAAGTCAGCACTAAATCAATGTATATCAAAGGAAGTGAGTGGAAAAAACACAAGCGCTGCCAGAATGCTTAGCAACTTTTTTTTTTTTTAAATAAAAGTTATCATTACTTCCAAACCTCTGAGTTGGTGACAGCAGGCTCGAGGCCCGTCCACTTTAGAAGACAGGAACTACACAGATATATCTCCTGCATGCAAACAACTTCTGTTGAACGCTGCTTTCAGTTTGCACTGCATGGCATGGCACAAACAGCCTATTCTCTATGCCTGAAACGCTGCAAAGCAGGGTTAAATTCCTTTGCCGAATCATAGATAGGAGAAGAGAAGGAAGAAAGAATTGATTCAAGACTGAGCTATTGCCAAGTTACCATCAGACCTCTGACAGAACTGGAACTCTTCCGGACCTCTTAATGATTTAACAGTCTGGTCCTTTGACACATCCAGAAAATAAACCTAATGCTTTCTTGAGTGATGAATGACAGGCTAATTAGAAAGTGTGCATAAGCTGGGATAATACAACTGGGACACAGAAGGGGCCTCTTATTACTATACAGTTTACCCACGACAGACACTCGGTACAGTCTGTTAGCTTTGGCATCATTATTTGGTTACCTCAGAATGCCAATAAAGGAGATTTTTATTTTTAAATAAAATATTTTTGGCATTGAATTTTCCAGTGAAAAAAGAAACGTGGTGTTCAGACGTGCATGGATACCTCTGCTTTCTTCATGAGACCGAGGAATGTTGCTCTTTTTATGCATATTAACTTGAAACTAGAAAGGATGGGAAAACCCTTTTTGTTCCCGTTTCAGTCACATACTTCACAAGCTTTCAGCACTTCTTTTTTTGTTTGCTACTTCATAAAAGCAAACTGTATAAAAGGGGATCAGCAGACTCTAGACAAGCAGTTGGCTAGACAAGTCTAGTGTTGGGAACTACTGGTCTAGTTCTCAAGTCCTTCTCTATTGAGCTGCCTCTCCCAATTACCTTTGGTCAGAACAGTGGGGATCTGACTCCGGCTTAGACCCCCCAATATGGAGACCGTCTGGTCTAGTTTAATTGGATTTATTGTTTGACACTACGGTTGCACTGTGAATACTGATCTACAACACTCTAACGTTTACACCTCAGGTTTACCCAGTTAATGAAACCGAAGCCTTCCTTTTCCACAGAGGGAGCTGGTTTAGAACTGGGAAACGAAACAACTCTGACATTCCCAGCTCCTAGTACTGTGCTCCTGATTTGCAAAACTTGTCATCTGGAGCATTAGGTCTGACAAGCCCTAGAACAGCTGCTGTGACAAACACAGCCATCCTTTGCCTCTGTTTCCAGCAAAATTTAGCTTTTCTCACTTCTAAAGCAGGAGTAAGTCACACTGAACACCATCCCAGGCTCTGCCTTTGTACTGCAGATCCCTACTAATTGCTCACCTTCTTCCTGCTCTGTCACTGCTCACTGAGCTTCACACCAAGGAGCCAGATTCTGAACCACCAACTTTTAATTTTTTTTTGACCCATATGTCTCTGAAGCAGTTTCAGATGTTTTTCACATAAAAAGTTAACAGCTTTGAGCTGTTTCAACCATAGAGCTCAATAGTACTGCACAGTTACACAGGGGGTTATCACTAAGAAACTGGGACAACTCTGCCAAATCCAAGAGATAGAAGTCATGAAAATTACCGGAGTCTTACACGGACCTTTCCAGTAAACATGAGTTCACTAAGTTAACAGAAACACAAAGGAAATGAGACAAAGGTACGTATCACTCTGACTTGTCTCACCTTTTGTGTGGCTGTGTCAGTCACCTACGATATTGGCCCTGTGCTCTACTCAACAGGTAATTACGAGAGCAAAAGGAACTCCGAATGCAGGGACTGGTTAGACACGCAGTGGCAATTCCTGTGCTACTAGTAAAATGCCTCATACAGGAGTGAGGATATTCCAAAGCCCAACATGGGTTAAAAAAAATATCAAATATAGGTTTCATGAACTGAAATTGCCAATCTAAATAAAAAGCTTAATGGACTCACGTAAGCTTTCCAAACTCCTAACCTCAATGAATCTGGCTGTAGGACATCCCCTTTAGCAGCTCCTCAGCTGTTCAACCTCGTACGGAACTTTGAAACATTCTACTGTAAACATATTCAGAGCTTTTAAAAATGAACTGCCTTGTCCTAAAATAACCTTTCAGTTTCTCACGGCTTTCACAAACGTTGTGCCATAAACAGTGGTGTCCAAAAGATACATCTCACAAAATAAAGACAAGCAGAAGTGGCAAAAATACTCACTGACAGACAGATGCCTACTTCTAGGTTCTGGCTGCTGATAGGGTGTGTTCACATCCCCCACAGATTGGGAAGTTTTAATCCTGACTTGTTTGGGCAGTCCAGAATGGGGTGAAGAACTGGTCTGTTGGGTAAAATGAAATAAAAATTTATGAGACTGAGGAGCTCAAGCGGTCTGGCCACAGTTTCAAAAACACCATTATGTTTAGTAGCAAGAAAGTAGCTGAGAAACAGTTCTAGAACCTGAAATCTTATTAACATCACAGAACACAAACCATACAGGCAGCAAGAGAGCAAGATTCACAGTTACTGTGTAAAACAGGAGTCGAACAACGAGAGCATGCTATAACCCTCCGGCCTCAAATCCAACGCAGGATTTACTCGCCTAAAGGTTTGTCTTCCACGATCAGCTCACTACGGACAAACAAGAAGGGGCTCATTTCACTCTAAGACCAAACCATGGGAGAACCTACAGTTTCTATCAGCCAGCAGAGATGAATTACACATCTTCCACTCTTTCAGAAGCAGATAGAGAGCAACCTGAAACCCCACAGTTTTTAGAATAGTAAACTGACAAGTCAGTCCAAGTGAAAATAAATTCTAGAGTTTAAGAGCACAAAGAGTTTGAAGATGCCAAGATGAATGTGGCTTGTGTTCCTTTTATTCACCCTTCCCTGAAAGTACATAGACATCATCTAATGAACAATCGTTTTTCCACGGTGTCATCTTCTCATTCAAATCAGGAAGAGGAATGAAAGGAGACATGCCAAGGGACTTGTCCCCAGTTTGCTGAGAAAGATGGAAGGGGTAACTCCAGCATGCTTTGTAGCAAGAGGAGCTGCAGGATGGCTTTGCCATTTAGGGCAGTAGGATGCTGCCCAGGAGAATCCTGCCCTCCTTGCGCAGCACTTGCGCGCAGCTCTGCCGCGAGAAACTACAAGGCCACTTCCAACTCCAGAGGGTGCTCACTTGGAAATACCTAGGCTGCAGGTTCAGGCAGCTAGCACCTCTGTGTCAGCTCTCTCCGTGGATGACAGAGGGGACATGGGCTCCCAGCAGAGGACTGAACGGTGCTCCAGCTATCTGGGGATGGTGCACGAAGGTCTGAACGTACAAAATACTGTGAATTGCCAACATCCCCCAAGCAAATGAGATCCTACACATGTCAAATCAGGTCCTCAATACTAGCGGACACTTTTGATTTCAATCTTCTTGTCCCAAAGTACCTGGTTTTACAAGAGGATATAAAATTCCCTTCCTCTTGTCTGTTACAGAATTTAACCAGTGTTAACTTATTTTATCAAAATGAACAGAACGATAGACACCCCAGGGAGATGAGTTCTGACTTCTGGGAATTATTTGAATGTGACTGGCAAATAAGGTGTGAAGCCACAGAACCAAAGAAGTTAAGTACTGAATAGTTGCTCATTTAACAAGCACTTCGCCTTGCACAGAGCAAGGAAGGAACCTGATTTAAATTATATAAACTCTACCATGAACAGATTCATGGGAGCTGAATAAAGGATGCAGAGGTCACACCGTTTACGTGGACACTCTGGCTTTAGCAGTCGAGGTGTTCAACTTAACCAGTTCTTTCCGTTAGTTTCTAAACAGAAAGACAGGGCTGCCAACAGAAGTGAGCTGCTTGATAAAAAAAAGCCCAAATGGGCCACAGAAAGCAGCACAAGAAAATGAATATAAACGCTGTTTGCAAACACAGGCTCTCAGTACTAGTCACACAGTTACTGCTGTAAAGTCAGGTTGGTTTATACACAGATTTGTGCCAAAGTCACAGCATTACCTTTCCATCCCCAGAAAAAGAAAAGAGCACAACCAAAACAAAATCTGCATCCTGTACTTCAGGAAAAATAATGCTTCCCGCTCCCTCAGTGGGATGAGATCATGCAGCCAAGAAACCTCCTTCAGACTTGTGGGCTTTTGCTTTATCACATGTAGGGCTCTCCTGTCAGGCAACTCAGAGCTGAAGAGGAAGTCGGAGGAGAGGGGGGAAACAGTGGCACTTACTGAAGGCTTCGCTGTTTGTTTCTGCTTTGAGCAGAAGAGGAAAAAACAGCTAATAAAAGTACAACCCCACAGCACTGGTTACTGGCTGGTGTAGGGATGAGATTTAGTTTACTGTAGGTGGCTTATGTAAAGTTTAGATGGTATCACTTAAGATCTGGTTTGCAGCCTGAAGACACTGAAATTCATAGAGGGCTGTAAAAGAGGATTTACTGCGTTATACCAAAAGTTGAGGCCACCTTTTACAGACTGTTTCCTGACAACACAGAACAAAGCCTGACTACGCTTGGTCAGACCAAAGCCCTTCTTGCCAAGTATTGTCTTCAGAACAGCCAGTAACAAACGCTCAGGGAAAGGCCATAGGACAAAGAACAGCATCATCCCCTCCTACACCTTTCCAGCTTTTGGCATCCAGACGTTTGGGAAAGGGCTGTTAATACTCCTGAAGGTCTGCGCATTTCTATTAATGTGGGTTAACAAATTCAGAAATAGCAAGAAGTATATTTAAGTTCTCCTGACAGTTCCAAGACTTACAGGTGTGATTATTTCAGGAGTTTGAGCTCACAGCCTGCAGAACCTGAATAGGGATGAACAGTCAACAAGCTGCTACCAACCGAGCTTTCGAGACAGTAGCTTTGTGCACCACACTCTTCAAGCGAATTTGGTAATTTGTAAATGAAATATCTAAGCTATCAAGGTCTTTAGCTTGAAACAGGTATGATTTTAGTTCTGAAAAAAAAAACCAAAACCCAATGCCAGTCGATTGAAAAAAGTTCTCCAGTCATGGAGCAGGAATAGGGGAAACTGCTGGTTCTGCCCTCTTCAGCTTGCAGTGAAATTCATTCCCCAAAAAGGGCAGCTTTGGGAGCCTGACTTAAAGATCTCATGTTATGATCTTTTCTGCTGAAAAGTGCATCGATACTCACTGCCACAGCCACCTGTGGTACTGGAAACTGAACCACGACACCATCAAATTCATCTTAGGTGCTAACACACCATTATTAGCTAGAAGCAACTGAGTTTCTACAGAGTAAGGCTGGATTCAGTGCATCAAGCTACAGAACTGAAAAATCACTGGGAGCTGTTCTTGGGCTTCTCACCCAAGAGGAAAAGGTGCCAATAGCTTGTCTTCAAGGACAACTTGAGCTTACTTACAGGCAACATAATTAATTACATGCACCTTCAGCACTGTGCTATTCATCAAAGGCAAAATTAAGTTCCCTGTGAACCAAACTCATTGTTTTCTGAATACAGTCAGTGGGTACTTGATATAAAATGGCCTTCATATTACAGCTTAAAAAGCTGCCATGCTTTAGTCCCTGAACAGCTACTGAAGCCAGGAAAACAAAGGAAGAAAAAAAGAGATGTCTATAGCTAAGCCAAAGCACAGAGAATAAACACATGCATTTGTGTCTGTGAAGAATGATTTTACTAATTCCTGTTACTCTCAGATAAGGCTACCATCATGTTTCAGAGGCTTAAGAGTAAAAACCTTCATTTTGCTGCAGTTACAGAAGTTGTTACCTACATGGTTTCTGTCCTGAGACAGCAATAATATTCTAAGGCTTTTCACATTAGAGCTTCGGTCTAAGAGATCTACTGCTTTATCCAGGTCATCTTGGTTTTTCAAAGGAATAGATAGCTGCAAAATAAAGAACAGGAAAAACATAATTAGAAAAGACAGGGAAAAAAAAAAGCCTACTTCCACAACAGGTATTTAAACAACCATTAGGAAAAACCATCAGAATACAAGATAGGATTGTGATTGCTCAAGTATTCCACAAATTTTCATTATAATACTGTCTTACTGTTCTTTTTAACAAGGTTTTCCTCCCCTGCCAGCAGAGAAATGACTGACCCTATGTAAATTTCTCTAAGGCACCAACACAAAAATAAGGGCTACCCGAATTTGTTGTTGGCAAAAACCAAGTCAGAGACAGGCCCCTGACTCCTTGATGGGAACCTTGTCTCAGAATACAAGGTTTTCTCAAGTGAAAATTGGGTTTCACATAGAGACTACTATGAAGAAGATTAAGAATTTGAAAGAGGGAATCAAAGAAGAATTTAAAACTTGAAGTCCCCATGAAATGATGCTCAGACACCCTCTATTCTACAGCCCACTCACATCTCAAAATGTGAATGTTGCTAACACTGAAGAACCTCACTCATTTTTGTCTGGCTCCTACAGGTGATTGAGATTTTGCATCTCTCTCCTTGAGGATGCAGTCCGGAACGGTGGTAGGGCAACAAGGAAAAGCCAGGGTGTCCAGAGGGAGGAGCCAACGAAATACTTCAGGCTCTTAATATAGTCTACCCAGTTCCTCAGAGAGAAGCACTCTTCCCCACGTCACTTGCTTTTACCAATGACAGTGCCCACAGCTCTGCAGCATCTCACACCAGGGAGCCTCCCCTGTTCTCCCCTTGTTTGCTGACACGCTGGGCAATAAGCAGAACAAGGTGTTGCAGCCAACAGGAGGTAAACGTGTTACAAATGGCTGGATGGCTGCTGCCGGTCAGCAGTTCAACACAAACACTACTGACACTGCCATCAGGCAGCTGAAGAAATGGCTCTGGGGCTGCCAGCAGTCCTCAGACTGTAAATGTATTGGGCTGCAGTAGGTGCTTTCAACAGTCAGAATACTTCAAATACCATTTTTTTACTTGCCCAGGAGTCTCCCAGACAAGACGGGTGCAAGGAAGCAAGATGCTGATGTTCGTACAATAGAGACATCAGCGTTAATTCTTCGGTCAGTACCAGCATGTTTCCCTCTGGAGCAGTGTGCTTCACGTTAGAGGGAAGAACTGAAAATTAAATTTAAGGGTACAGAATTTGGGATGGAAAAGGAGGTTTATTCTACAGCGTCCCATGTTCTGAGCACTGCTAACGATGCTCTGTACCTCATTGTTCATGTAGTGGAGGTCCAGCGGCTGGCCAAAGGCTGTTTTCACTTTCTGTTGCACATCTTCATAGCGCACGGGACGGACAAATGGGATAATTCTGCAACAAAAGAGAATGACTGACTGAATTCAGAGATATACCTGACAACACAATCGACTTAAGTAGCTGAATCATTAAAAACATTTCAATGTCCTCCTTTCACCCTCAAGCAGGTAGTGAACCTTTCTGATTTGAACTGATATTAATTATTTTAGCAAGGAATTCTTGATCTCTGGTCAATTTCCAAATGGTTTCTCAAAACACAATATTCAGCTGAAGATTTCAAATAGAATGCCTTTGTCCCTGGATAGAGAAGTATCCTTTACTGAACAAATTTCTTCCACAAAACAGGATACAAATCTCCTGTGCACTTTGGCTTAAAGAATACTGCCTCAGGCACAAAACACAAACAAACACATTCAGTGAGAATTGAATTAAAAGCTGCAGAAGGCCAAAAGAACAAAAAAAGTATTTGCTTTAAGTACTCCAATATCTGAACTCAAAACTCACTCCCTAAAAATTTCCAAAACACGTTCCAGTTGAAAGGTTTCAACAAACATTCCCACAGCAAAGTTAGTCCTGAAGTCCTGGGGGAAGGCATCAGCAGGAGGACACGACGGAATCTGAAAACTCTCTTTCCACAAGGTGGTCCGTGACGTCAGCTCCACGTTAGCCCTCGGCATGCTCAACTCCAACATCTCTGAACATCTGAACCACAGACTCACTACATGTCTCTGCAGTTACCCTTCCAACCCCGCGCACCACTGTGGGGGTTTCTTCTCAAGAACTGGTCAAATCTGATGGTAACCGTGCAACCATTTGTCATTCACAGCTATTTAAATAAACTGCTTTTCTTCCTTTTTTGTTAGTTACAGAGGCCTAATAGATCAAAACTTACAAAACAGAATATTCATATAAGGCAGATCAGTCTCATACTCTCACGCTTCTTCCCTCAGGAGTATTTTTCATACGTGAAGCATCTCTGAGCACCTCCACCTCTGGGGAGACCTTATTGCAGCTTCCAGTACCTGAAGGGGCTACAAGGAAGCTGGGGGGAACTTTTTACAAGGGCAGGGAGTGACAGAACAAGGGCTAACGGGTTTAAATTGAAAGTGGGGAGGTTTAGATTAGATATCAAGAAGAGATTCTTCCCGAAGAGGATGGTGAGGCACTGGGACAGGTTGCCCAGAGAAGCTGTGGATGCCCCATCCCTGGAAGTGTCCAAGGCCATGCTGGATGAGGCTTTGAGCAACCTGGTCTAGTGGAAGGTGTCCCTGCCCATGGCAGGGGGGTTGGAACTGGATGAGCTTTAAGGTCCATTCCAACACAAACTGTTCTGTGATTCTATGAAAATATGCACAGATGTAAACTGTTCTGACTGTGCTCTCCAAGCTCAGCTCTTGTGGCACACCAAACCCCTGGTTCCAGCACTCAGCCGTTTCCTCACCAGGTGGATGGCAGGAGTTTTAGATTCACATACACAAATGGCCTCAAGAAATCCAAAATGGCAACAGGCACAGCCGCCCCAGGGGAATGCTGAGGCACACGCATGCTTTGCAGAAAATGACTATGGTTTATTAGGTTTTTATTACCATTTTGCCTACCTTGGAATAGAAACTCTAATGCTTTAGGCAAAGTAGTAATATGAAGTTCCAGTAAAGCATCTAAAACTGTTTGTTTAGGTTTAATATGCCAGGCTGGATGAGGCTTGGAGCAACCTGGTCTGGTGGAAGGTGTCCCTGCCCATGGCAGGAGGTGGGACTGGGTGGGCTTTAAGGTCCCTTCCAACACAAACCACTCTGTGATTCTATGATAATATAGTTTACAACCCATTACTCTGGCAAACCAAGGACATCTGCTGCTCAGAAACCCACTTTCCATGTCTTTGCTGCACAAGGCCCAGATGGTTGGTTGTTCCTGCCTTCGGGCTACTGTAACCAGACTTCTCACCATCTGCTTCCACGAGCCATGAGACCACGCTGCGTCTCCACTACAGCTGACAGCCACTGTCCTCCTGAAAGCTATCAGACCACTTCAAGAGCTGCTTACCCCACCACTGCAGCTTGAAACAACACTGCCTCAGCACAGCTGAAACACTGCCACAAAAGCTTGACTATTAGCACCACTCAACAATTTTGCCATCAGGCAGAAATAGGAAGACCTGAACGGACCACAGAAACTCAAGACCTCTCTCGCTCACAGGGGCAACTCTTTCAGTGCAGTGAAACCCCAAATCACCTCTGGGGAAGCTCACAGGAGTTCCTGCCGAACTTGCGCTTTGGACAGAAGGCTCAGTTTCCAAAACATCCATCCAGCCTGCTTCGCCAGCACTCAGTATCCTTTCACGAAGTGCAGCTTTTGTTTTAACTAGCTCTAGTGTTCGTTGGCTTCGTTAGCCCCTTCCCAGGAAGGGTTCATCTTGCTACCAGACCTACAACATTCAGCTATTTAGAAATAATCCTCCTTGTTAAAAAGCAGCCCACAATAACATTTTCCACGTATTCCTAAGAAACCCATCCACGAAATTATAGTCCTCTGGCACCATACAGACGTAATTTAGCTCTCAGTTGAGCCGAAGTCCCTTATAAAGGCTTCCATTCTACCCTCAATGCATTAAAAAGCAGAGCTGTTCTCAGGTGCCACAAATTCTATTAGTTTAAAAACTCCGTGCACTCTTCTAACGCAAAATCAGGGACTGCAGGGTTTAAGGAGCCCATTCCTGCCTGACCACCTTAAATATTTGTGGTTAGATCTGGCAGCTCCTCTGAAACCAAGCACACACACTTACATTCTCGGTGCAAGCTTGCTGTCTGTAACTGCATACCACTTTGGGAATGGGGAATTCAGGCAAGCGTAACTGCATAATTAGACTAACACACAATCAACCTTTTCATTTTAATGTTACTTCAGAAAAAAACCCTTTCTTCTCTCCTGAGCTCTGTGCCATCTTAAATGCACTCAGCCAGAAGACATCCGAGATGATAGGACGGCAGTGACAAGATTTGGCTTCCAAGTCACCTTGTCCTAAGAGGGTATCACAAGAGATGGTGACAAGCAGCACAGCGGCTCTGCTGAAGTCCACACAATGCCCCTGACACAGCAGAGTGCTGAGAAGATCTGGCTGGCAAAGGCGGCAGTAGATCCCAGCTACAAATGCTTTAAAAATTTCTCCTTGAGCACCAGAACTCAGGGGTTTTTTAACAACAGGATTCACCATCTAGGACTTTGATGAATGAAACAGTTCAATTTTTGAGGAAGACTTTACCTGTTATTCTCTACTGCCTGCTTTACCAACAACGAACACCCTTGCCTTTCCGTTTCAACACAAACCCCAGAATTCGACACAGGAGGATACCTGAGGAGGAGCTTAAGCAGCTCAGCTGGTAACCTTTGCCAGCAGCAGGCTGTTAGGACCCCTACATACAACTTGCACTGTTGCACTATCAACATTAAACTTGCATTTTATCACGAAACGGTGAACATGTTGAAAATACTGTCTGGGAGAAGAGAAACCAAAGGATTCCCACAGGACGCCTGTGAAGAGTAGAATATAAACTCATGCTTACAATCCAAGTAATTTCTTCAAAAAAGGAAAGTGGACCATAACATCCCGATCCCTTTTTCCTCCTCAGCAAGAGCTTGGAGCCTTCCTGTATGTACACAGGGCCACTGAAAGGCTGTAACAGCATCAGGAGTCCCTCTCAATTAGGTGGCCAGTGCAGGGCTTTGAGACCTACTTCGAAATGTTTAGGTAATTCTACCCATTGAAAACAATACCATAAACACTGAAAATGCTAATTCACTTAATTCTGGTGTTTTGTAAAAGAAAGTATCTTGAAACTGAGTATCAGAGGAAAAACAAAGAAACTTTTAGACCAATGAAAAAATCTTCCCTGGCTGTGTCTGTTGCTCAGGCACAGCAGGACTGTGATAGTGGTAGGTCATCAGGAAGTGAGAAACTAGAAAAGAATGACACTAATTTGATCAGTTTAATTCGGTTTTAGGTAAATGAAACAAATAGGGACCATAACTGAAATAAAACCATCAGGCTGAATTTATTTCAGGCTGGGCAGCTTTTTTAGTATTCCTGCAATTCACTTACACGTAGATATTGTGAAAATACATCAAGGGAAAGCGTTGTATGACACACTGATATCTTAAAAATAACTGTGTTGTGTACGACCTGTTTGCTGTTGCCTTCACCGTTTTTTTTTTATTCAGGAACAAACCAACAAATCATTTAACCTAAATTACTAATGACTAAATGATTCCACTAAGCAAAGAATCAACGTAGCGAAGACAGACTTACCGTCTTTCCCCATTATGTTCAAACTTTATCCGTACATCATTCTGCAGAAGAAGGGACAAAAGGTTAGTTCACAGTGAAACTCTGACACACGCAATAGCGCACAAATGGACCGTGTTACGGTTTTAAGGCCCAAATACAAAGCAGGTCAATTTGTGACCGCAGCAGGCATCAACTCCTCGAAAGGCTAACCAGAGCACATCAAGTCTGATAGCTTTCTCCGTGGAAGCTGAAGCAGACTGTGGACAAGAGTGGCTGACACGTGAACGCAGCACCGTGAGGAATGGAGAAATTGGTGAAGGAAAAAGAAAAGGAAAGAGGTAAAAACTAAGTTGCAATTTGTATTAATTGGCACTTAAACAGAGAGCACTGAAATATACACTTTTACTATAAGAAAAATTAATCCATCTTTAACACTGCATGGCAAAAATCTGAAATTGAGTCCAACTGCATACTCATCTAATTTTCTTTGCACATGCTCAGAGCAAGCATGTTTTCTTCCACAGCAAAAAAGACAGCACTACAGGGAACGGGCTACATCCTTTATTCTTAAGACACAGACTAAATCTTTGCTTTTGCAAAAACACAGCCGCTGAAGCTCCAACTATGAAGTTACAAAGAAGCGGACTATGTGTCACCTTTTAAAGTGCAAAGGGGTCATGGCCTGTATCTGGCAGACGGTTCAAAGCACTGACTGTGCAACCTGCGCATTGCACTCATCTCAGAAGATGCTATGTGGCACGGAAGAGTCAACATGCCGAACTTTCAACTCTGGAGATCCAAGTTCAAATCCCAATTTAGGTCACAATGATAAAAATAAAAGGGAAAAATCTGCTCTGATAAGACTCCATAATTTCTGCTGCACAATTTATGTGATTGGAATAGATTAAGCCATCTGTGAAAGCCGCAGACAATAGGCAATCATACATCTAGGAACTTCAAAAAAATGGGGCCAGGAAATGCTCTTTAGCTGGAGGAAGTATCTGGCAGGCCTAGTGGTCAAGAATGCAGTTCAAAGGGACCCGTGCAAGCACTGTGAGTACACAGTATTCCTGCAGCCCTGCTGCAGGTACAGAATTGATCCCGACAAACGAGCTTCCCAATCAGAGCAACAATCATCTGGGGGTGCATAATCTACACGTAACTTTACCAAAGACGTTTTCTCAGGTGGAGGAAAAGAACTTTAAAAAGAAAACAAAATGAAGCAAATTCTAGAGAACTCATTTGAATTAACCAGCAAAGGAAAAATGCAACAGCATAGGAACAATAAACTACGGAAGATGTTCACCAGCCAACTACTGATGAAAGAGTATTTCTTAGGCATAATGGATGGAGGAATGATCCCCTTATATTAGGGATTTTCAGGGAAAGAAGGCGATAGAGTTCTAAGTACCCTAGTCTAAGGGAACTAAACAGGATTGTTTGGATTAAATTGAATTAAAGTAATTTTTCAGATTAAATTTCTGATCCCAAGATGCGTTTTAGGTCATGAAACAGCTGAGAGACAGTTCTCAGCAGTTAACATTAGACAACACTAAAAGATGTACCAAGGGCTCCCTGGAAACCTTTCTTCAACTTACTGGTACTGAAGCAAACAAAAATATCTGTCTCAACAGCACTGCATGCTTTTGAACCAGTAATATGTAACAAAGGGTAGGTGGGAGGGGAGGGTGGGGGGTTGTGTGGAATGTGGCATCTATCTCCTGATGATTTTTCCAAAAGGATCAGACATTGGCCATTTGTGTCTATTTTATCAAAGATCTAAGGAAGGTATTTAAAGTGATCTTAGTGTTTAAATTTCAGAGAGAACTCAGAGGAGTTAAAGATCCTTTTGTTTCCTTTGCAAGCAGTGAACCTATCGCCTACATAAACCACTTTTTAAAGCAACTCACATAAACTGTCTAAGAGACGAGTAAGAAAGCAAATCCAAGTTTGGTGCTTTAGCGTTCCAGTTCTGTGATGTGGTACCATAAATAATGATTACAGATTTTGATTTAAGACATCTCTGAATTTACGTTTCAAAGCGATTTGGAAAGGATTTCGTCCTACTCCATCTACGGATTTGTCCATAGCACAATCAAGGAAATCCCCTATCCCAGCTGAACAAGTAGATTATGAGCAGACAAAGCATAAGAACAAGACAGACATGAACTTTAAAGCCTGCTCCAAAAAGCTTAAGCCTGTAGTAAGGATACCACTGGAAAGAGTTATTTTACCGATCCAGGCAACTTCTCCTGTTAACGTCAGTCCAACTGTAAGTAACTTGATTTAAGTTTTAAGACAGTAATGGACAAAGAATTCTTGACTGAAATTGTTGCTTTTGCATTCACGTATTTCAATCAAATGATACGCAGCACGCACTGACAGAGCGATAGTATTCTGTCCTGTCTTTCTACCAGAATGCCAATGCAATAGTCTTCTCTATGAAAAAAAGTCTCTAGCAATGTGAAGTGAACCTAGAGATGTTTTAAAGCACTGGCCCTACCACTTACTACCTCAGAAGAAGTATTTCTTTTAGAAAATGGACTTCACATCCCCATACCCCAATAGGGGCTAGTTTCACTCCCATCTTCACGTGACATATGACTGGGTAACTCCAACAACCCTCCCTGTTAAGGGCATTGCCTCCATTCAGACACCTGTAAGCAGCCGCTTCCTTTCTCACTGAAGCAAGGTTTATTACAGCTTCACTAAAGCCAGGCCTTTCAGACAACCCTCTTCACTGTTCTTCATAGAATCACAGAATGGTTTGGGTTGGAAGGGACCTTAAAGATCATCTAGTTCCAACCCCCCTGCCATGGGCAGGGATACCTTCCACTAGACCAGGTTGCTCCAAGCCTCATCCAGCCTGGCCTTGAAGACATCCAGGGATGGGGCATCCACAACATCTCTGGGCAACCTGTTCCAGTGCTTCCCCACCCTTTCCAGGAAAAACTTCTTCCTGATATCTAATCTAAACCTCCCTGCTTTCAATTTAAACCCATTACGCCTTGTCTTGTCACTACAAGCCCTTGAAAAAAGTCCCCTCCCAGCTTCCTTCTTGGGCCAACTTCAGCTTGACTACCACTTACTGAGATCTTCATTCTGTATTCACATGCAGACTGAATCATGGGAAGATGAGACCAGCATTAGCTCATCACCCAACAGCCTGCTTTATGCAACTTTAAATTGCACTGGCCTTCTTTTGCATCAGAGATGGAAACACTTGTTTGTTTTCTTTTCACCATTATGCTCCTCAGTTCCCTGCTTCCCTTTAAGTATCATTTCCATTACAATGAAAAGTGCATCACACTGCTACATCATGACAGTCAGTAAAGAAAAGCTTTCCTGGCCTCCCACACCTGCTTAAATGTATTCTGTAAAGGTCACCGCACACAACTTTAACACATGCTCCTAATTTATAATTGCTAATATTGAACAGGAAGACAGTTTTCTTACCGGGATTTTTTTTTCTTCCACTGCAGAGGCACACTGGTTTGTTATTGCAGGGCTGCCCAAGAGGGGTGGACTGCTGGCATTGTGTTTTTTCTTGAAAAATAATAAAGTCATTAAAAAAAAAGGTAATACGACTGTGAAACAGGAAAACCACTTGGTAAACTTTTTAGCTAATTGACACAGACCAAACCCATCAAACAGATGTGTGGGAGGATGTCAGAATACTAAGATGTTGCAGATTACCAAAACTCCACACTTCACAGACCACAAAGGTAAGTAAATAAAAAAAGCTACCATGCTGGCACTGCAGCCTGAGCAAGAACAGGGAGTTAATCCACCCGTGATGCTTCAGCAGTCGGAAGCACAGGCAGAAGGGAGACAGCAGACCCCCTTCAACCTACTCTGTCCCTTCTGCCTCCAGGTAACGGTTTCAAGTACTCGCTAAACAGTCTCTTACCTGTTTGTTGGAGTGAGCAGTGTCTTTATTCTTCATGGTATCATATCCAGTCAGTCTGTGACGTCGGCCCATCTGGAGTGCTACCAGGTCCTTCATGATGGATTTCAAGGCCTCTTGTTCATCTGGGATGCACAAGAATTTCAGCAGTAAGTTGCCTGGGTGAGTATCAACCCTAACACTTCTGCACTTGTTTTCTGCTGGCTCATAGAAAGACAGTCCTTTTCAGGACCTTTGCAAGTACACTGTAATTTCAATTAGTCCTCAAAAGCCTAAACTTAACCTAAAATCATGAAGTAGTAAACAGACAGATACATTTTAAGTCACTTATCCAATGTCACAAAAGGATCTGGACATAGTAGGTTCAGAATAAATATCCCCAGCTCCTGGTTCGGTTAAGATGGCTTCACAACAAACAGTGTATCTTGGACAGATTTGCTAGATCACCACAGGTCATTTAGGAAGGGCAAACTGACGTGCTTCTGCCAAGGAAAACCTGGTAAGACTCTGTTCTTTCCAATTTTATATCCTGTTAACTTAGAATTCTTGCTTGCTAGTGGAACAAACCACGGCCAGTAGAAAGAAAAATGAAAATCTGGACAAAGAGTCATCTTACAATATCTCTGAATACAAATCCACTTGCATGGACTTCCCCAACACATTCCTCTCTTCCCCCAAAACAAGCTGATGGAACTAAGTTCAAAGCATTTTATGAGACTTTAAGATCTACCCAACAGATTCAAACTGCACAGCCTTAAGAACACTGGCTGCTGGCAGAGTACAAGGCAGCAGGTTCAACTCAAGGCTTCCTGCAAATGCAGCAAAGTAAAAAACACACACCAAGATTTTCTTATCCGTACTACGGACTCAGAATTACTTTCTCAAGCTAAGATTCCCGATGTAACCAATTTAAAGTATTCTTCCATTGCTTGTTGGCTTTGAGGAGAACGTGATATTTAGGAGAACTCTGTGTGACATCTAGAAAACATGAAGATGCAGAAGGAGAGAAATGCATAGTGGCTGGG
>NW_010259871.1:0-252 GCF_000690775.1 Eurypyga helias
GACATGACGGTAGCATGACGGTGGCATGACGGTCCCGGTACTGCGACGGTGACCCTAGCGTGACGGTGGCGTGACGGTGGCGTGACGGTGCGGGTGCCAGTGTTGGTGACACGCCAGTGCCGCCGTGGTCACGGTGACGTGACGGTGCCGTGATGGTGACATGACAGTGTCATGATGGTGATATGACGAAGCCATGATGGTGATGTGATGGTGACATGACAGTGCCGTGATGAGGCCAGGGCCGTGGCAGTC
>NW_010259871.1:296-1016 GCF_000690775.1 Eurypyga helias
GTGATGGTGACATGACAGTGCCGTGATGAGGCCAGTGCCGTGACGGTCACATGACGGTGCCATGACGGTAACATGACAGTGACGGTGACATGATAGTGACATGATGGTGACGGTGCCATCCGGTGCCGGTGACATGACAATGACATGACAGTGCCGTGAGGGTGCTGGTGACATGACGGTGCCATGATGTTGACATGACAGTGACATGCTTCTGGCAGTGCCATCCGGTGCCGGTGACATGACCATGATGTGACAGTACCATGATGGTGCTGGTGACGTGACAGTGCCATGACAATGCCATGATGATGCCATGACGATGCCATGACACTGCCATGTGGTGTCATGACATGCCATGACAGTGCCATGTGGTGCCAGTGCTGGTGGCATGATGGTGACATGACAGTGGCGGTGCCACCCAGTGCCGGTGCCGTGACAATGACATGATGGCGCCGTGATGGTGACATGATGATGGCATGACGGTGGCAGTGCCAGTGCTGGTGCCATGACAATGACGTGACGGTGCCATGACGGTGATGGTGACATGACGATGGCATGACAGTGACGGTGCCATCCAGTGCCGGTGCCATGACAACGACATGACGGTGGCGGTGCCAGTGCTGGTGCCATGACGATGGCATGACGGTGGCAATGTCAGTGCCGGTGCCATGACAATGGCATGATGCTGCAGTGATGGTGCCATGACGATGGCATGACGGTGGC
>NW_010259872.1:0-70247 GCF_000690775.1 Eurypyga helias
GGCAAGGTGCGTGGGGAAGGCAGGTGCCCTCCGCAGCGGCACAGCCCTGCCCCGCGGCTCCTTCCTGAGCGCCCTGTCTTCCCCACGGCCTGCTGCTCCGTGTCTACAACGGGATGTACCCGAGGGGGGTCACCGTGTTTCTCTGTTTATGTCGCTGCTGCTGCTTTTTCCCCTCCCTTGTCGGGGATTCTGGAGTTCGTCTAGATCTGTTTTCCCTGCAGCCCATGTGTCAATTTCCCTTTCCAAGCGAAAATGTCTTGCTTCTCCGTGCGTGTTTGGCGATGTCTTGAGAGCATCACAAAGAGCCTCGGCTCAGCGTGTCACCCGCCCGGCACCCAGCCACAGCGGGCGGCTCTTTCTCCTGCGAGCTGGTGCTGGATAAACTTTCTCAGCGCTTTTCTTCTCTCTTCCCAGGAGTTAGACCTAAAGTGGAAACGGGTGGCTTTTGCTGGGAAATACTTTTCTACAACCTCCTCAGCACTGGGGAGAGAGAGAGTTTGCTGCTGCATGTGGGCAGAGCTGTGCATAGCAAGGATGTGCGGGTTCATTAAAGCACTTGGAAATCCTGGTTGTACGGTTAACAAGAGAAAAGGAATTTTAGAAGCTGGTTTGTTTGAGGGATTGGTCTTTTTTTTTTTTTCCCCCCGTATGTGCCACCAAGAAATAATAATATGCACCAAAGCTTTTATTCAGCGTTGTTAACATAATGCGAGTGGAAGAATGCTTGGGTTTTTCCCGTCAACTCTGTGGAAAGGCACTTGAGACGGCTGCCCAGATCTGACCCCGTGCTCTCACCCAGCCATTCCAAAGTGCACTCCTCTATGGCCTTTCTGACAGGAGAGTAGTGCTGGTTGCTCTGACTCTCCGTGCCCCTGAGTGGCTTTCGGGAGCCAGAGGCTTGCTGCCGGTGTGCTGGATGCACTGCACATCATGTCCGTACATGTAACGATGCTAATCCATCTCCCACTGATACTTACTCTAGCCTCAGCGTCACGTTCCCTCGCCCATAGCGAGTGTTTATCTCGCAGGGAGATCAGAAACCTGGTCATGAAAAGGAGGTAGCAGAGAATGAAAGTACAAAAATCGTACGTTGTGTCACGTTTCTTCTGTGTACCATCGCTTCCCTTCACTGGTCAGTTTCATGTTTGAGATAGGACAGGTTTGATGTTAAGTACTTAAAGGTTTTAATAGTACTGTGTGCGCATAGACCTAGCTGGCAGTGGGTATATATCAGTGTGTGCAGGTGGGGGGAGCATTGGAGGGGAAAATCCTCTGAGATAGCTGGACCTGGTGGAGGAAGCATTCTGCTGGCAGGACACCCGGTAATCCGCATGACAGATGGCCTGAGCGGGGAAGAGAAGGACCCCCTGTGTTGGGCTGTTTCGGAGCGAGCATCTCGGTGCCACAGGGCATACCTCACACTTTCAGACGGTTCCTCCTTTCCACACGTACCCTCCGTAACAGAAAGCTGTGGGACAGAAATGCCAGGAGGAGAGAGGAGCCAGGCCCCCCACGCCTGCGCTGAGACAGGCCACACGGCTCTGGGACCTGTCACACCCAGGACACCCGTGTGCTCCCCTCCCCGGAGAGGGGCAGAGAGCTCTTCAGCCACGCTGCCTGTTGTGCCAGGTGTGGTAAACTTTCACAACTGAGTGGAAGATCCAGAGAATGTGGTTGGGATACAGTCATTCATCTTGGACTTGTTTTTCTGTGTATGCTTTTATTTTTATTTCCCATTTGTTAGGAACAGGCACAGAATTTGGATGCAGACCTGGTTTTGGCATCTTTGCCAGCACTGAGGGATTTTCTGATTGGTGTTTGCCATGGGGATCTTCATGTATGTATATGTGGTGTTTCAGTGAGGCAATGAATCAACAGTTTAACTATGCCCTCTTCAGGAAGTTTTTTCGTCATATAGCACTGGGCAAAGTTTTGCCTGCATTTTATTTATACTTTTCCCAAAATGTGTGAACATGGAAGTGCTTCTTACCCAAGCACTTTTACTAAAGTCATCCTCTAGCCAGTCCCTTCTTCTTCGAAATGGAACACCCCTCTAGTCTTTTTTGTTGCATTCCTTTGGGAGCATTAGAAATAGGACTTGGGGAAGTTACACTTCAAACTGGTCTCGGTCTTCTGATTTTCACTGGGTCTGGAGCCCCCTGCCTTAGTTTTAATTGTGCAAAATAAAAAAAAAAAATCAATCTTCCTTTGTGATACCTTGAAAAGGAGAAAAAGCTGAAAGTGTTGTCTTCATACACCAAACAGATAGTTCTGATCTAGAAAGGGGAGGAGGGGAAGGGAAGGGAATGAGGGCATGTACATTTTTTCCAGTACTTGCTTTTAGTATTATTTCTTGTTTTACCTTTCTTCTCCATTCCCCCAGCCATCTTTATCTTTTGAAGCAGACTAAGGAGGCTGTGAGCATTGCTGGGGCTTCTGCTTTCGTGCCTTCCTTTTCCATTGCCTCGTGGAAAATAAATTTATTTACTGAGTAGTTGGTGGACCAACCCCCGCACTCCCTGGTAGAAAGATTCGTATCACTGCATCTCAGCGTCCTCCAGTGAGCTTTTCAGCAGAGCTAAATACACTTCTTGTTTTATTAGCATTTCTTATCTTCTTATCTGAAGCTGTCTAAGTATTTTTCCACTGTTATCAGGAGAGAACAGGAAATGACCACAACAAAAGAGAGTGCCCTTAATTCTCCAAGTGGGGTGAATGGGGCCAGAGTGATTATCAAGCCAGAATCAGCTCTGATCTGGCATTTGCTGCATCCATTGTACCTGTACAAGCTACATCAGAATAAGAATTCAGGCATCACAAACTGTGAGAGATGAGCAACCATCCCTGGACCCAAGCACCTATCCCTGCCTTGCATTTGAGTGCCAACTCCCATAAGAGCAACTTCCCCTGCCTTGCATTTCAGTGCCAACTCCCATAAGAGCAACTTTTCCTTTGGCTTTTCAGTCAGCAGAGACCATGTTACTGGGTTTCGGCCTTGGTCCTTCCCTACTTCTCCCTCTCCTTTCCTCCCATCTTTGGGTATTAAAACTGTTTGAAGAACTTAACCTGTGGCCCCCACCTTTTTGGGTTTTGGGGCTAGGTGAGTTGAGAGGGAGGGTCAAGTTATCTATCTGTAGTGACAAACTTGGGTCGAACAGCTTTATGGGCTAATAACGTTGGCGTAAGAGATGGATAGAGAAGCTAAATGGACTGCGTATTAATGAATTTTTGTTTCAGTTGTTCCCTTATAACAAAAGAGTACATCTCTTTATGCTTAACCCCTCCAAACTAATTAAATCAAAGCAGTAATTTAAAAAGAAAACTGTAAAAGAGCCATATGTGCAGATATTAGTCTTGCCCCAGCTTAGTCCGTATTAGCAACAGCAGCAGTTTGAAAATGCTTGGTGCGGAAAAAGTTAAATATAGCATATTTGGGGATGCATTTCTTAATTAAATACCTAAATGCATCTTGTTGAAAAAAGGGGGGAAAAGGTCTTAATTCTCTCAGTGTATCAGCGCAGTGCTTGTTTTGGATCGTGTGGGTGTAGTAATATTTGTATTAGTAAAGTGAGGGCCAAGTAGTACTTTGTTGTGAATAGATAAACCCACTTGGAATATTAATTTGATTTAAGTCAGATTTCAGTGATGTTGATGAGTTTGGGCTGGTTGTGGCAGTCTATACTGACCCTGAATAATATTTTCCTACTGTAGGAGGCTCTGCTGAAAGCTAAGTAGCCACCGGGTTTCCTTTGCTGACTGAAGCGCAATTTAAGTGAGATTAAAATGAAGTGAATGGATCTGTCTGTGGAGGAGGGATTCTTCCCCAGGAACAAGGGAACCAGAATCTGGGCTACTCTTCCTCCAGTTCCAGTCTCTAGGAGCTGGTTGCAAGAGTAATGAAAAAAAGTATATACATCACATACAGCCCCCTTCTGATGGCTTTTCAGCATTACTGTCAGTGTCATTTTTACCTCTGTACAGTAAGAATGCTTGAGTCTATCTAAACATTTCCACAGCCGTCGTGCATATTTACACTTAACCATTTTATGTGGATCCTTCATCACACGACATTTTTTTTTTTTCTTCTTCCTTTGGTAGTGGTCTCAAACCCTGATTATTCACTATATTTCTGGGACTAGCTTTGTGTGTGACATCCAGAGTCAGAAACAGGAAACAACATTAACCATATTAAAAAGATTTTCCTAATTTAATTTTCCAAATACAGTACATCTGAATACAGCTCTGTGCCAAGGCCAGGCAAATCAATTCCATAGCTGGTCTGCGCAGCAAGAGAGGAGAAAATGTGGATTATATTTAATAGATATTTTCAAGTGAATATCTTGATTTTTGTGCAAGTTGAAAAGTGGTGTTTAGAGGCACAGTCTCTTCAGTTCAGTTGCATAGGATGCAAAGCAACATCAGTTCCCGTGGAAGGTGGGAGGAGCCCAGGCTGACGAGGACAACAATTGAGTGTTTCCGTACAGTATACGACCAGAGTGTTGTGTGTATGTAAAATACTAAGGAGAACTGTAGTTTGAAAAGTGGAGCTACATTTATTTTGAGCTACCAGCTAAGTAATCTTTAGTAACCTGTTTCATAGTGTATGGCTATGTTTGTTGCTTTCTAGTGTCTTTCTGAATTTTAAATCATTGGACTTTTGAGGAGTCAGTTCTGGTTACTTTTTTGGAAAAAGGCACGGAAGTTGCTCTTGCATCTTACCAGAAAAATGCTTATTCGTTGCTGTTGCAAAGAGGAATTCCTAGTCAGCTGGCATTACTCAAAGCAGTGGACAATTCGCTGTGGTTTAGTCAAAGAGGATTCGACTCAATGTCAGTCTCAAATGTTCAGATCATCGGTTTGTCATTGAAAACACATCGGTGCTCTGCCTATGCAATATGTTTCCTGTAACTTTCTGTATGTTAGTATAGGGAAGAAATGGCATTCCCTTTCCCATTCCCTCTTTTGAGTGGAGAGAGGGTTGTGCTAGTTGAAGTGTGCATCTTGTTAGCCACCCAGTGGAAGTGTTCAAGTTTAGCAGGCAGCAGTCTTGGCATCGGTGCCAATAAAACAGTAATTACGTCGCCTGTCATTTTCATTAGCCATCATTGCTTTCACGTTTGACTTGGAGGTATAAAACAGCTCAAGCTTTTAAAGCCCAAGTCAAGGATTAAAAGCGAAGAGTAAGAGACAAGCACTGGTTTTCCAGTTGGCTACAACCTCCGTCAACACAGCGGCAGAATAATATTGTGCAGAGGCACAGTTCAGTGCTAACTGCTTCCAGGGGCTGAAGGGATGGTGATGTTTCAAGTGATTTATTGCGTGTGCTCGGTATAGTCCAGTCTCTGGAGCAGACGCCCCTGGAGCTTTCCATCATAACATTATCCAAGAGGCGATCTGAAAGAAATGGTATTAAGTCTTCTGGGAGGCAAATTACATCCAAAGAAAGACTTAATTTGCATCATTTATAAGCAAGCATTTGAATTGTGCTCTGAAGGAAAATGGTTGTAAAGAAGCTTAGATCGACCAACAAAACTCCCCTTAATTTTGCACATACTTTGTTTCCCTGCATTTAATTAATGGGATCATCTACAGATACTCCGACCCCAAGCACAGCAGTGTTACTGGGATTTATTTAGTATTGTCATGGGCTTTGTGATAGGTGTGCTTAAACATTTTGCGGACCGTTGGTTGTGGGGTTTGTATTTAGATTGTCTTTCTCAGATATGGTTGTGGCATAAAACTGACTCTAAGCTGTGGGCATGCGCGCTACCTGGAGAAGGTCAAAGAAAGCCCCCAACTGTAGTTGCTTTCCAGTTGCTTTCCTCAAGGCTGGCTCTGTTCTACAAACAATACTCACAAGTAAGGTGCAGCATGTCAGAGCAACAGGCAAGAGCTGCCAGAGGTTTTCCTAGCTTTCGGGGACCTCAGCGATGCTTGTATACAGCTTTCCCCCTAGGTAGTCATCACTGGAACAGCTTCCTGTTTGCTGTTATAACTCCATCCCAAATCACATGTACATTAAGCAGGAAACTTGGGATTTCCTCTTAATTCATCACATGCTGGGTTTTAGGGAGTCCCTTTATAGCCAGGCACATCATTATCTAAAAGTTTGGGCTGGGGAAGAAAAGCTTGATGCAAAAATAGTTGAACTTAAAAATATCCTTTTATCAACATAGAAAATTTAAGGGGAAACAAAGAACATACAAACAAGAGCCCTCTTTGTTTATTTGCTGGGGGGAGGTTGGGGGAGGGGGAACCAACCAAGAAATCTTAATCAAACCCAGAAAAGATTCAGTTATTCACTGGCCAAACTCTTTCTACTTACACTCTCTGAAAATCTGTTAGGTGTTCAGTGAAAATGAAAAACTTAAAAGTTGCAAAGCCTTCTGACAATAACAGTTTCCATTTCCATTTGTCCATATATTTCAACCAGCCTAATGAAAAACCTCTCTGTAACACTTGACTTAGAGTCCTGGTTAAACACTGGTTATGGCATACATTTACAGCGCTATCTAGGTCTCCCTCTCTTCTATTTTATTTTAATCACACTGATTTTTACTGTGATGCAGATTGAGACAGAGACCCAGATTCTTGGTGCCACACATACCCTTAATGCCGCCAGGGAAGGGCAGGCAATTCTGGGTTTAGCTGAGTGCCTTTGGTATTCCCCAAATACAAGCAGTGCTGCTGTAGCTTGCATGACCTTGCAATAATCCCATGAAGGTAGGGACATCCCCTATGTCAGTATGTGATGTTGCAGTGCATCACTGCCTTCTCACATTCTCACCTTCCTTCGCTGAGAGTCCTGCATAGGCAGGATGGGAAGAGGCAGCCAAAAAGCTGTGCATGCTTGTCTCAGTTGGTGATACCTCCCGTGGGGAGCATCTGCAGTTGGGTCTTTAGGATCGCTTTGATACATGTTTGAATTGTTAGAGACAATGGGAGGTTCTCATTTGTCACATTGCATTAGCTATTTAATCTTTTATCCATTTTGCTGGATTGGGAGGACAGCTATATTTATCTGTTTGGTGGAGAGATATAAGGGGAATTGCCTAAGGGTGCAGAGCAAATGTGTAAGGAAGCCAAGATGTGAACTCGAGGCTTCTGAATGCTCAAGACTCTGGTGCTCCAGTGCATCCTCTTTCTTGTCTGACAGTCCCAAAGATGGATGCTACATTGAAGGCTCTCAGATGCTTTCCAGATGTTGAATTTGTTTGGTCTCGCTAATGGTGTCTTTATAATCTGCTAGTATCTATAAATATGTATAAAAGATGAAGGGCAAACCCGTTAGCCATTGCTCAGAAATAGGGGTGCTTCCTGGAAGCTCTGACTCTAAGGTGACAGGCAGTTTGGGAGGATTTGCTTTGCCCAGTGAAATCCACGGTGTTATCCCAAATTTGGAAGGAGCAAGAGCAGATCCAGCAAATGACTGCAACGCTGTTGTAAATGGAGTAAGGATCACTGCCTTGGGTTGTTTGTTTCTTTTGGGTTTAATCTGCAATTCAGGACTATCTTATTCAACTGTACTTCATTCATCTGAATGAACAACTTACGCTCCAAAGGACCTCATCACCTTATGAGTAATAAGAGCTATGAGGTTGCCTAGGCAATTAAATCAGTATCTTGTTTTTTTTTCCTCTCGTTGAGGTAACATTATCAACAATAATGCTAAGGAGCTCAGATAGGTTTTACTGGCCTGGCAACAGCTGAGCATTTTCTTGTTAGGTAGCTCCTGCCAATTCCTTTTTAGTTATTTTCAAGAAGTAAAGTAGCTTTATTTCTTAGTCTCATATCGAGTGAGAGGTTGAAATGTTAAGCTCTGTGGATTAACGGTGTATCCTTTGAGAAAAGGAAAGCTTGAGGTTTTTCTTGGTCCCCTGAGTGCTGGATGCAATTGTTTGAGAAATCTTGAATTTCATCAGCTAGATACAAGGAAACGTGCAAGTAAGCCTTGAATGATCTGTCAAAAGAAGTTGACTCTATCGCAGCCATTCTGGAAACTTGTTTGAACTGATAGTTGTTCCCCAGGCGTTTCTTTGCTTGAAATCAGTGCCTTTCACGTTAGGCAGTGAAAAGCAATCACCACGAGATTATGAGTAATTCAGAGCTTCTTGCAGAGCTATATTCCAACCATGAATTTGCTAAAATAATGTCTGGAACATGAATTGTTACACTCTTACGATGTGTTGTATTTATTTATTGTTTAACTACATTGCTTGTCGTAGCCGGTCCCAACATACGTGTCCATACTGAAAAGTTTACAAAGCGAATGAAAACAATAGTATGGTCTCACTGAATGGAGTTAATTGCAGTTCAGTCAAACTGAAATTGAGGAATGAGAAGTGGGACAGAGTAGCAAGTGAGACTGATCCTGTTCTTAGTGCATCTGGGTTGGCGCAGGTAATTACCGCCAGTAGTTCAGAGCACGGACGTGCACCCTGCCTTAGCCTGAATTAATTTTCTCTTTCCTTAATATATCTCCTAGGTTTGCTCACAGAGTAAGCACAGTTGTATTCCTCTCACCTTTCCATGTCTGCCTGGTTACTCTGCAGCTCTACACATGCAAGAGATGAGTGACCATGACAAGGAGTGAATAGCTGGGGCTAAGGAGGTAACTATGAGGTGTCCAGACTGAAATTTTGTGTTGTCTGCAGTTAGATGAGACTATAGAGAAACCTCTGCTGCTCAAGCTTTATTTTAGTATTAGGACAAAACTCAGTGGTGGAAAAAACTAGGAGGAGATAAAGTTTCCCATGTTAAACTCTGTTCCTTCCGATCTGAAAATCAGGGTCGACTGTGGAAACTAGAAGTCTCTCTGGTTAAGGAATGGGGCTGTAGTTAAATGGTGAAGAATGTGCCCTTGTACTGGTGTCTTTCTTTGAAAATATCCCTGAACTATCTTGTGAAATACTAGTATTCCTTGCTCTAAGCTTTTTGGCCCCAATACTGCACTAGTTTTTGGCAAGCCATCGTCCCCATTACAAATTCCTTTCATGCAGATGTTGCAAACGTAGCTTTAGGGACTTCCTTTCTGCTTCCTCACCAGTTTCTGAAGATGAGGATAACTTTTTTGGTGTCTTGCTCAAGTAAAATGCAGCAATCTTCTTATTCTGACAAGAGTGTGGGTGCTGGTTTTCTCTCTCAGCTTCATGTAAATAACTGTGCTGTGGCAAAGAGGAAGTTCCAAATTTCTTAGATCCTAAGTAGCTAGAAAGTTCAGTACTGCATCACTTTACTACGTTCCTTTTTTTTTTCTTTCCTCCAAATCCCTAGTGCATATACCAAGGATAGATTTACACCATACAAGGCCAGGTTATGACCACCAACAAATACAGCTCCATTAATTTCAAAGCCAGCACACGTCAGAAGTTGATCTGGTTCTGTGTTAAAAATATGTTGACACAGTAAAGTGAGACTGTAGGTGAGATCAAGTGCCATCCATCCTTTTTTGCTGGTGAGTTTCTTTGTCTTATTAAAATGATTGAGCTTAAAAATACAAGTTTGAGGCTTTCCATGTCCCTTATATGTAGTGACGTGGCTCTTTCCTGCAGTGAGATTAAAAGTGTTTCATATGAAAACATATTGTAGAGATTCTTCCAGGTAGATGTGTTTTCCTCTTGGGTTTTGTCATGTTATTTCACAGAAGAACACGGACAGCCAAATGTCACCAACTGTAGGCAGATATCCATATAAATATCTATTACACACAAATGTGTGGCAATTTCCTGCCTCAGCAGTCGTGTTTGAACTAAAGACCTCTGCTACTAAACGCATGGGCTTGGAAGGCTTGAGTTCGAAATGCAACCTGGTAGCTGGTAACAAAAGCAGTTATTATCCTGGTTTAGGCAGTAGAATGAGAAGTGCCATATGCCTTACACAAGCACAGGAAAAGGCGAAATTGTTCAGCTCCTGCTAGTTTTTGTCCTTTGCTTGTCCTGTGCTATTTCTATGTGGATTTTTTTTTTTACTAAACGTAATATATTAGTTCTTTGTAGTAAGCATAGCTATTAGATAAAAACTTCCAAATCATAAAAAAAACCCCTAATTTAGTTACTTGCTTTGTAAACATTTATATCATTTTTGCAGTCTTGAGAGAGAAGTCTTAAATTTGCATTTATAAGAAACATTTGCAAAGAAAACTGAATTGAAATGACAAAGTGGCATTGTGTCAACTATTCATCTGCTGTGTTTTACTGATGAGTTTATTTTCTGAGTACTCTGTATCATTGCAAAGATTCTTTCTCTTAGTGAAATCAATTGATGGTAGTACCTCGATCAAATTTTGCTTTCTGTCCAATTAGTTTCACTGGATTGCTCAGGATTTACTCACCAGAGCAAGACAAGGAAAATTCAGTCTTTCGTCTTTAAAGTTTTATATCCACTAGTACCAATGCAGAACACACATTTTGCTCATGGAGGCCAGGCTGAGGTTAAGTTGGTTTTAAAGATAACAGTAGATTCCAGCGTCCTTGCATTTGTTTTGCATTTGGTGACAGTCACTAAATCAAGGGAAGGAATGTTCAAACAACACACTTGAGGAAAAGTGATTTTTATAGAAAGGGCCCATTCTTGCTAATAGCCGGTTACTGCACATAACCCCACTGACATTAAAAGTCCATTAGCTAAGCCCAGTTTAAACAGCAGCTGACGCTATGTCAGCTAAATGTACATTGGAATTTTTCATGTAACACAGCAATAACACTCCTGTAATTTTTCTAAAACTATGTACATTAAGGAAGGCAAATGTCATCTGATAGTAGTAAGATGAAGAGTTCCCATTAAATCAAACTGTAATCAAACTGAAGTTACCATCTGGTTGCATGAGCAAGAAACAAAAACAGTTGCAAGAAAAGCAGGGAGTGTCAGGGTTCTGCATTTAACATAGATTAGCAAAACTAGTGTACAGGCTTCTGTAACCCATTAAAGTAGGCAGAACTGTAATCAAACTGAAGTTACCATCTGGTTGCATTAGCAAGAAACAAAAACAGTTGCAAGAAAAGCAGGGAGTGTCAGGTTTCTGAATTAAAGCTAGATTAGCAAAACTAGTGTACAGGCTTCTGTAACACACAATAACCACAGATCTGCTTATCTGCTGGGTTCTTTATCATTAAATACATCTGACCTTGTTCAAGAAAAGTTTTGACTTAAGTTAGTAAGAAACTTTGTCGTCTGGAGCACTGGGTTGCCATGGGGAAAAAAAAAAGGTTATTTGCTGGCAGTTTAGCAAATATGTCTCATTACAGCACTGTGAAAACATTAAAATTTGTCAAGATAGTGTTGGTATGCCTATGGCCTTAAATTCTCATTAACTATTGGTGCAGCAAATAGCATCTTACCCATCTCAGTGTATCAAAAAGAGGGCTGAGAAGTAGGGTGAAAAAATGGTGTGTGCTTGGTAAAGAGAGTGTAACAGGTGATGAACTTGTTATTTATCTTCAAAAGCAACGAGCAGATTGAGGTCCTAGTACTGTGATCTTGGGACCCAGTGAAGCATGGTTTAGCACCCAGTTTGGCAGCTGGTCTAATTCTGAAAGGTCACTTTGAAGTCTGCTTTGGAAATGGATCCTGTGCTATAAAGCCATTGTGGAGACCAGTGAAGGGTTGCCTAGTAAGTTAATGTTAGAGCTGGAAGCAGAAGGGTAATTAGTTGCTTGCTGACATGCTCCCAAGTATGGTGGCGTATTACTGTAGCCTCCTCTGCTGCCTCTTTGCTGTTAGCCATCCATTAGTGAAACCTTGTACAAGTACTGACAGGAGTAGAGCTTAAACGCCTGATGCGGGTAGACGTACCCACTGCAAAAATCCTGGAACACGCCTGGAGGACTCACTTAAACTCTTAACAAACTGTGTTAGTAGTGCAAAACTCGCGATGGTGTCATGAGGCTGAACTTGAATTTTTTGTCTTCCCGAGCCGAAGGTGTTGACGTCAGCAGCATGCCAAGAGCAGATCGTGTGTTTGTGAACCACAGGGTTTAAGGATAGTAATTCAATTGCATTTTTTCCCCTTCTGGAACATAACATGTAAACATATTACTGAGCCAAAGCCTGGTTTTAATTACAAGCAGTAACTTTTTCATGTTGACAGATTTTCACATGGAAAGCTTTATTTGAAATGAGAGAAGACCTTTTTGCCATCATTAGTTCTTGCTGCTTAGTGCTTTTATCAAGTACAGTAAAATACCATTTGTAATTAATTCTAAGCTTATATGGACATGTTTAATATAATTACCAAACAAAATCCTGTTTACTAACATATTGCTTGTGAAACCAGTCTGAATAATCTGGTCTCTAGCACACATAAATCAGGCAGTAATAAGAGCTGTAAATATTTCACAACATACTTGAAGTGCTTTGATTTTAATACTGAATCCACTTTTGGGTTGTAAGGATAGAACATAAGTCAAAAGTGACTTTTCACATATATTCTTTCCTAATCTCTTGTCCTGCTTTGCCTGAAAGTTATTTTAAAAAACCCCATTATTTTATTTGGTTATAAAAAAGTAAAGATATGCACATTCATGGGCTTGGGAGTATTATGTAATTGAATTATTCTGGAGCTAACAAGATGACACTGTTCACATTGGTACAGGGCAATTACTCTAATACAGCTGTGAATCTTTTTCATTTGGAAAGGCCTTGCAGTGCCAAGAGTCTTTGTCTGTCTTGGAGTTTTACTATTTTTATCTGTCTGGATGTCCGTATGTTGTATCGTAAGCCTGAAACACATGTGTAAAACTGTTAAAAGCACCAGGTTATGCCGCTAATTCCAGTGCCCAAAGGGCTGTGAAGGCCAAAGGTAACCAGGAGCCAGGTTTGTGGTGGGGTGCTCAGGGACCTACAAGCCTGTGTTATGTACTGGGCCCCCTCTTTCAAGGAAGGCTTTGATCCTGTATTTAAATAGAAGAAGGAAAAGGAGACCAATAGTCTGTCTGCTGTAGAGTATTTGGGGTTGCACAAGGCTACTAACCCATCTTTGTGAGTTAGGACCGTGCGTGTAGTTTACCCAGTTCAGCGGAAGGCCTTGAAATTTCAGGAAAAGATTTATAGTCATCCCTCAAGTAATTTTCCCCAGCCCCAAACAAAGACCTTAAACAGTTGTGTAAAACAAAACATTTTGCAACTTTTGTTTACTTGAAAATGTTCTTTAACCTCTAAAATAAGAAATAAAGTAACCCAAGTACTATTTTGAAAGACAAATTTGAGAGGTGTTCACTCTGCAGGTATTTTACCCTTGTTCTGCAGTTGGATTCCCTCACTGAAGCTGACATAAATTTTCAAATGTTTTGGCCTTTGTGCTCTGTGAAGAACTTACTGGTCTCTAAAACTGCCAGACTCCTTCATGGATGCTGTCTCCTCTGACCATGAACCCCTCCTCTTTAGGACCCCCAACCCTCAAAATAAAAGACACAACTAAAAATTGTTACTAGGTAGGTGATAACATTGGGAAATACTGCAAGAGGAGATACTTTCCGCGCCCCGCTCCACCTCGTCGAGGGAATGAACAAAGCCTGTGGATGTGCTCAGCTCCTCGAGGTGTGTGTCTGTGCAACGGGAGCCCTTGGGCGCAGGACAGAAGGGAGCTGAAGGGTATCTCCTGCACTGGGTGCAGGTGCCCAGGCATTGGCAGTGGGGGTCGGCAGGGGTGGCCCCTGTGTGGGGAAAGAGGATGGGCTCTGTTTGCTGGAGCTGAAATCCCCCTGCAGAGCCTCGGCTGGAGCAGGTTTATCCCAATGGACTGCCCCAGTGGGAAGGACCCACACTGGAGCAGGGGAAAAGCAGTTCAAGTGGCTCAAGAGTTTTTTTTCTGTAGGAGGGTGATGAAGAGCCGTGGTATAACTGACACACTAGCCTGCCATTAGTATCTTTTCCAGTTAATGAAGGACAAGAAGTGATTGCATGTGGATGTTTATGCAAGCAAAAGCCTGTATCAAGCAAAAGTTTTGGGATGTTCCGATTGTGTCTACTCTAAGTGACTTTAACATGATTTTCTTAAGGTTTCTGCTGTTATTGTAGCTGGGGCATTTCAGATTTTGGTAGACTTACACAAATGCATTTAGAATCATAGAATCATCATTTCTGACTCCCAAGTTATGAAAGGACTCTTATTTAACTAATAAAATGTAAGGAATTACTAGTGTATTTGCTTTTTTCTTGTTTCTTCTCTGTGTACATCAAAAGACAGAAACTCTGGTCGCTCTTGTTGAAATGTCTTGCTTTGAGCTGTGTGAATTTAGCACTTCCATGGAAGTACATTAATGGGGAACTGTATTTGCCGCATGGTCTGTGAAGTCAAAATTAATCTTGAAACACCATTGATTACTTTTTGTCAGCTACTGAAGTTCAGTTTTCTTGAGCAAAGTAACTCTTCCTTACAGTGCAAGCTAAAAACTGTTGTATTGCTTGTTTTCAGAAATGGCTTCTGAAAAATAAATACAAATAGTGTCCTATTTATCACCAGCTGTGCATATTAGAAAATAAATGTAACCAGAGAAGGTTTTGCTTAAGGCAGTCCTTAACAACAACAAAAAAACCCACTCCCAAACAAAAAAGGGGTCTTTAATGATCAGATTTCATCTAACTTTGCCTTGCTTACGGCTTTATGCTTGAGATGGTCAATATTTTAAGATGCATCAATATATTTTGATTGGTATAATAAGATATGGTATCACTGTGTGATCAATATCAAGTGTCCTTGTCCACATCCTATGGGCACCTAGGAATACATAGGATTTGCAAAGGTGTAACCATAAAATACATAGCCGGTGGTTGTCTCTGGAGCAATTACAGTGGTTCGTCAGTGCAGTACTTTGGGACTTCACCTTTCCAAAATCAGTTCTTAGTTTTCTGTAGTATGAGAACTCCCACTTCAGTGGGAGTCACTGTTTGAAAACGTTGCAGTACATACACATAACAAAGCAATTTAATATTGTTTATGCGCAGGCTGCATTCAGACACTGTCATTGGGAAGTTATTAGTATATATAATTACCTAACCACAAGGAATTTCTGGACTGAAATAGCTTATGTAAACCTATGTGTATCCTTCCCTCAAACCCAGCTTAAAGGCTCATGCAAGTCTCTTTCCAAGGAAATGTCTTACTGACCATGGAATATTGTTTGGGAAGATGCACTTATCTGCAAGGGTAAAGAACTTACCTGACAATAGCCCTCTTAACTTTAAAATTCAGTACTTCTGACTTGTGTTCTGAGTTGTTTATCAAATGTTGGACTGTTCAGCATTAGGTGATTTGACCTTTAGATTTCAACCCTTATCTAGTTGGCAGCATGACTCTTCCTACAGGAGCAAAAATTCTTAACAAGGCTTTGTTCAATACCAAGTTTTCATGACTAGAGGGGCACCAGGTAAGACTTCTGTGTATGAAAACCAAGCAATTGTAGCAGCACAGGTCTGGAATTCAAGAAGGCCGAAGGTGTTTTGATTAGAGAGGAAATGGGTATCAGCTGGGTTATTTATGCTTATAAATACATGTAACTGTATAGGTAAATTGTGCGTGCCACTTAGCCCCATCTGTTCCTAATAAATTTCAGCCTGCAGGCTCTATGTTTTGAAACTTACAGTTATGCTCAGATAGGTGAACTTTCTAAGTGGAAGAACCAGCCTTGGCAAAAGATGCTTGCAGCTGCAACTCTCGTTTCGTGTAAACCATCACAGCCTCCTCCAGTTCAGCTCAGTTCTGCACCAGCTGAGGGTTGTTAACAGTTACGATTTCTGTAAGACTCTGTTCATAGTGGAGAGATTGCTATGCCCTCTGTTTGGGGGGAAAAACAAAATTCCATGATTCTAAGAATGCTTTGAAAAAAATAAACGGGGAAAAAAAGGAGCAGACACTGCAAAGTACATCAGAGAGTGACCCTGGTGTTAGCAAAAAGGTTCTTTGCCAGTAAAATGAGGAGGAAAATATTGGTATCTTTACAAGATCTTATCCTGCTTAAGCGAGCCTAAAGAAAAGATAGGCATCTAGAATGGCAATGATTGGTTAAAATGCTGGTTTATGACTACAAGTAATTCTGGGCTTTTTTTATTTTTAAAAAGGAAAATTTTCTTTGGAAGTTTCTGCAGCCACCCACCACCCCATGGGTGCAAAGCCTCTGTAAAGACTTAGTAATTAAAATGAAAAGGCCGTATGTTCACATTGCCCCCGCTCTGTGCGGTTGTTTGTTCTCGGAACATCACCCTACTCCTAATCAAAACCCAAGGTGAACATTTCTCAGCAGATCTCTGTACCATCGAGGCTGTCTTTCTAGCTTCAGCTGTGACAGGTTACTTTGGATGATCTGGGAGGGTATTTACAGAAACAAAAATAAAACTTGTTTTTCCTCATTGTCTTCTCTCAAAGTAGGCAATGGGAAGTCAAAACATACAAAAACAGGCCTGATAAGATTAGCGGTTTCAAATATTAATTATTAATGGTGGAAGAAATACATTTCTTCAGAGAATTAAGAGTTTTGAGTACACTACCGTATTTATTTTTATTGCCCTGGGTGGTAAGACAAATATTGCACAGTACAAAGAAGTTAAAGCACCCTCTTTCCCCCAGAATACGTGTTTATAAACACAAGTGTAGACTAAACATTCTTCTCTCTTGCATGAAAACTTGGGATGGGAACAAACTTATCCATGGGATTCAAGGCTGGAAAAAGGCACTGTTTTGATCCTCCAGCTAAATAAAAAAATATATTTTGAGGAGCAGAGTAGTGTGTATTTACTAGTTGCTTTGAAACCCCTAGACAGATGCAAATGCACACAGGCAGGTAACCTTCTGGTTAAAGGTTACCAAAGCATGTTGTTCATGATGCTACTGGAGGTAAGAAAGGGAAGATGGTGCTAAAAACTGCTCTGTTTCGTGAGTGCTCCAGCACCCACAAAGTTGACTGCTCCTGCCTAATGACCGTGAGGGACCGTGTGGTTGTCTCTTGCCAGTGGTAGTTTGCAATTGAGTGGGCTGAATGTAGCCCTGACACAGAACAGGGCAAGTGGCTTGGAGACGGACCAGGAATTACCAACACCAGGTGCCCATAAAGAAATGCTTGAGAAATGTTTGACGAGGCAAATGCTGCTTTGGGAAAGACCTGGGGATCATTGGTTCAGGCTGGAAGATGATTTGGTATAAGCTGAGGCAAGCAGGGAGGAAGAAGAACTTGAAAACCAAAAGAAAAGTCACATGAATTTTAAGTTTGGGTTTTTAAAAAACGATTGTGTCATCATCTGTATAAACTCTTTATGATATTGTGGCTGTGAGGCGTATTAAATGACAGTGGTACTTTAGAAACAAGACAAAAAATTAATATTGCCACCAGGTTATCCCCTGGTGGTTGTTGTTTGGTTTGGGTTTTTGTTTATGGCAGGCTGTTCCTTATTTGTCTGAGAAATCTTGCAGAAGTGGGAGGAGAGCATGTAGAACAATTTTCTGAATTGATCCATCTAGCTACAAAAAAAGATATCGGAACGTTGTTATTATCTTTGGATGCAAAAGGAAACTGTAAAGCCCAAAGACAGCATAAAATGGGATCCTACAAGCTGAGCGAGGAATTTGGAGCAAAATAGGTGGAAAGTTTCAGTACAAAAGCTATGGATCAGGCCCTTGATTTTGAGGGCTGATGCTGCTGCCAGGGCAGAGCCCTCTGTTATGAGTGACTCTCCTGTTGGGGTGTCAAGGTAAGTGTCATTTTGGTGAGCTTGCTGGGTATACTATGCTGTAAATTACATGGAAGGAACCATCAAAGTCAGTTTAAGCATTGTGGGGTTTCATACCCATGGAAAAATGTCAAAGGAAAAGTAAAAGCATAAATAGGAGTAAAGGCATCATTCTGTAAAAATCCTTTCTCTCATGAGCAGTCCTGTTAATCTTTGAAGTGCGACAACACTTCTGCAAGCGTCTGTGTTTCAATGTGTGAGTAATCACACGCTTCTCATATGCATCTTTGCAAGGTTGTGGCCTGTGAGTGGTCCCCACTAAAGGTTCTCAACAGGATCAGGAACAGTCCCTTAGGAAGGAGTTCAGAGCAGGAACAAAACTTCTCTGAAGAATTCCTAATCTGAATGCCTCATTGCAGGAGCTCTCATCAGAAAAGTTTTGATGATGTCTATTGATTACGTTTCTGGGTTTTTTTTTGTATCTTAAAGAGGAAATCGAAAGGTCATTTTTTTAATATCAGCATGCAAGGAGTTTTATTGATTCTCTTTTATGAGGCATTAATGAAATCTATAGAAGCCTAACAAGATTGTATAGTTAACCTTGGCAAGATTGCCTGCTCTTTTTACATGTACAGAAAAAGGAAAATACAATGTTCCATTTTGGCAATTTAAATGGGAGCGAGTGAATTTCATGGAATCAAATACCTCTTAGCACAGAAAGAGAGCATGATGTACCTATGCTACCCCATTAATCTCTGCTTAGCAGAGATTTTTTGGCAATACTTTGTTTTCCTGCCTAATGATACCACATATTTATCACTGTGAAAACAAGCAGGGAAGTCAGTTGCTTATTATGTGTGCCAGAAATGCCTTCCACAGGCACAATGGTGGTATGTCAAGAGTCTGTAAAAGAACAGGCAGGATTTATTCTGGAAATGTACCAACATGGACCAATCTTTCTCAAAAATATGAAGCTGGGATCAATTTTGTTAAGTTAAAATAAACAGTAGTCATGCTTGACCCGCTATGTTATGCTAACAGAGGGCGAAATGTAAAAAGCTGGGGGTGTCTGGATTTGGCTTGGGAGAACATTAAACAAGATACATCAGATTAAAAAATTATCCACTAACTTAAAAACTATTCATAATGAAATTTGGGGAGAATTTTCAGTGTATTATTTCATTCCACATCATTTTCTTAAACATATTTTCTTTTTATAACATGTAAATTAATGAAGGCCATCTTGACTAAGAAGTACAAAGCTAATGCCCCCTGACAAAGGGTGCATCTGTGGAGTGAAAGCTCAGGTTGTGCTCGTCAGAAGCTCGGAAGCCTTTGAGTGAATGTCACACATTTTTATTTGCAGTAGGAAACACATGTCGGGAGAGGCAAGTATAATTATCTCCATTTTTAGATGGAAACCAGAAGAGCGGGAGGCAGGACTGGGGAGTGAGCAGACACAGGAATTCCCCTCTGGTGGGCTCACAGAAGACACGGAAGTAATTTGTGGTATGAAAATGGCTTTTCCATCAAAAGCCCACGGAGAATGTAGGAAGCGGGAGCTGGGTTTTTACACCACAGTCTGATTTCAGACCGTAACCGCTGCTTGTCCTCATCGGGTGGTCAGCAGGCTGCTGGTACAGACAAAATTAGGTGTGGAGCTACTAATTCTGATTTTTGGCTCCTCAGACCTCTAATTCTACTGAATCTTTTCCTATATTGATGAAACAAGCATTTAGGGTTAAAAGATGCCAAGTAGTATTTGGACCCTGGCACTCCAGTAATCATATAAGGAGTAAGCACAATTGTATGCACTATCTACAGGTACATTTTCAGGCAGTACATTTCCAAGAAGGCAGATGGTCCCAGTTTTGTAGCAGAAAACACTGGAAAAAAAAGACTGGGGAAGATAACTGGATAGACAGAGACAAGAAGACAAATGAGTGGCTGCAAAGATGAAGAGAGATAGTTGGGGTTAATCAATCCTTTGCAAACAGTATGTGCTCCAGAAATGGCTACTTTTTCTTCCTGGGAGCATGCTTGAGAGACAGCGTGCAGTATGCAAATGTCTTTGGGAGTCAGGAGACAGGGTGCTGAGCTGCTAAAAATGCTCCTGCACAGCCCAGCTGACCACAGAAACAAGTACAAACAAAGCTGGTTTCAGCTGTCTGTGCCTCACAGCGCCAGGCAAAGGTAGGAGCACGTAGCAATTGGAGGAGGCACTGGCTTATGGGGAGTGACCGCCACGTTTGCGGTGCTGGTGGCTCGGCTTTCTCTGTCTCCTGCGTGTGTGCAGGTGAGTGCACCAGCCACACGTCCCTGCTGAGTGCTGATGATCTGCCTATTGGTGAAATAAAAGCTGTTGCGAGGCCTTTGCCACAGATCTAGCTGCCTAGCCCTCTGTCCGGCTTCTGCTGTTTGCTAGGGGGGCTGATTTATGGTGTGGAAAGGGGGTAACAAAATTCAAAGGGAAAAATATAGCTGCTGGCCTAAGGGTGCTCCTCTTAAAGCAGTTTCTGGGGCTTCTCCAGCAGGCATTGTTCTTCAACTGTCCCATGGTGGAGTTGGGCAAAATCATTAACCATTTCCAAAAGTCTTGGCCCTGCTCTCTGGTCCTCCCACCCAGCCCTTCCCATCACTCTGGGAACCCATTAATGTTCAGAAACTCTTACCTGTATTTTGGCATTTACTGCTTTATGGAAGTCAAGAAGTGAATACCCATGTTACAAGGCTGTCTGTTTTTTATCTTCCCTTCGATACTGAGGGCTTCTCTGGACAGGGTGGAGCTGGAGACTTCTCCAGGCTCAATGAGGTTTGTGCCTGCTGCTGAATGTGAGAACATCTTTGTGATTACTTGCTTATACACCTTTGGGTCCAAGTGGGAGTTTGAATCCCAGAAATGGTGATTTCCTGCACAGAAGCACAGTGGTGCTGGTACCAAATATGCTTTAAGGGTGACTTACACTGCAGGGATAGCCTGTGCTAGACACTTTCGATAGCTGGAGAAACAGGACTTCCTTTTGGCCAAGATACAGTTGGGGGTCTTGGCACCTGGCATATTTCTGCTCGTGTGCAGATGACTAGGCAGGGCTTTCCCAATGAAATGCATCCTCTGGTCTCCACTGGACACTGCGTTCAAAAATTGGTGAAGCAAAGTATCTCAAAACAACTTCCAGGTCTTTTTTTGGTGGTTACTTTTGGTATTTGTTTTACCTGGCACAGGAAGATTTGTGTTCCTTCCTTTTTTTTTTTTTTTCCCCCCTCCCTTTTTTCCAAATCAGGCAGCTTTATAACTCATGGACATTGAGTTATAACAGGTTGCCCAGAGATGTTGTGGATGCCTCATCCCTGGATGTCTTCAAGGCCAGGCTGGATGAGGCTTTGAGCAACCTGGTCTAGTGGAAGGTGTCCCTGCCCATGGCAGGGGGGTTGGAACTAGATGGTCTTTAAGGTCCTTTCCAACCCAAACCATTCTATGATTCTGTGAACAGTTTTTCTCCCAAATGCTGTAGTAAGTACTGCACGAAATGGAAGGAGGGTAAGAATGATAGAGTTGAACTCCCCTTGGGCTCTCCACCGTCTGGCTGCCCTTCGCAGGTAGCCTGGCTACGACTTCTGCATGAAGAGGCACTCTTATTTTGTCCCTATGCAGCAAAACATTGTTAGGGTTGAAGTGGTCAGGACTGCCTTTTACCTGTCCTACATTCAAGGTCAGGTTATTGAAGAATTTAAACTACTGATAAAATAGGGGAAAATGGAATTGCAGGCTTTTTACATTGTCCTAAGGACATTGCATTCTCTTCGATGTAATATTATGGGTTTTAGTGGGTGAAGAGTGACTTACATACCACTTACATCTTGCTTAAAACATCCTAGTGGGAATTCGGTGTTGATGAGGTTTTTTGTATGGGTCCTTTGCATAGGTATGAATTAAATTCAGAAATGTCATTCATTTGCACAGGGTAGGAAAAAGAATTAAAAGTTTTGTTCCGTTCTTAAATGTATTTTATTATATAGTTTACCACTCTAAATCTTGCTTTGATATTGGGATTATTACACATACTTCTATTGTCTTAAAAGGCTGTTTTAAAATCCGCCTGTCTGTCTAGCACGTAATAAATCTGCTTTAGTCAATTAATATATAGTGCCACAATTTATACTGCAAATAAATCTGCTTCACTTAATTTATACATGGTAGAAAAAATGCTTGAGCTGGGGAGCTGGAATCATATATCTAATACAACTGCCCACTTTTGGTGGCATGGAGATACTGTGCTTCTCACAGTCTTTGTCTTTCTGTGGATATTTTGAAGTGTTAGATTAGCCAGTCAATTGCGTGTTAATAACACATTGAAACTCAAGTATAAGGACAGCAACAGCTTTCTGGAGTGACAATTTAGTGATATTTTCTGGCTTTTCTCATACTGTGAAGCCATGTCTCATTGTCAAACAGTGGGTGTATGTTCTCTGGAATGCATTAGCACTGTTCAAAGGGGTATTGTGAGATGTTAAGAAAAGGTAGATGTACTCTGGAGAAGAACTGTGGACTGAAGTTTCATAGATACATGCCACGACAAAGAGAAATGATGTAGCAAGTGGCAGTGTTATTTCATTGCTGTCCATTGTATACAATGTGCAGGAAGTACCAATTTCCCATTGATCCTTAGTCACAAGGCTTCTGCTGGGGTTTGATTAGACAAGTTACATGTGTCTTGCACTCCTAGCAACTTCTTTTTTTTGGTCCTTTTTAAGCCTACAAGAGTGCTTCATTGTGATGGATTAAGGCAGAAGTATTTAAAAATGTTCCTAACAAGTGCAGCTCTTTTGTTTCAAGGGAAGGTATGGAAAAGATGCAGCAGAGCAGTCAGGGTGTCTGTTGTGGGGTACGTCGGACCGTACCTGGTGCTGGTTTGCAGTGTGAAATGCTAAATGATGCCTTCAGGCAGCCTGAGTCTGCAAAACATACTACAGAACATACTGAGAGGGTGGTCAGACACTGTAACAGACTTCCTAAAGAGGTGGTCAATGTCCCAAATCTGTCGGTGTTTAAGAGGCATTTCGATAATGCCCTTAATAATTTGCTTTAACTTTTGGTCAGGCCTGAAGTGGTCAGGCAGTTGGACTAGATGGTGATTGTAGGTCACTTCCAATTGAAATAGTCTTATATTCTATTCTAACCTCTCCTGTTGGGAGGGGAGCTTTTGGAAGAATGAGAGAAGCATCCATTACCAGCAAGTTTGGCTGCCCTAATCTCTTCCAGCCGTTATGTTAGTTATGTTTGCATGTGTACTTTAACTAACTTAGTCCTTGCCAGTTTTCTTGGCATCAACACCAGCACAAGGGAAAAAATAACAAAACTGCTTTTTAAAAGTTTAGGAAATTCTTCGTATGTGTGTGCTGATACTCAAGTCTTCATTGGCAAGTTTGGATCAGTGAGGGGTGTGATGGAAGCTGGACCTGCGAGACAGATATCCAGTCATTTTGAGTCTCTCAGCAAAAATAGTTCTGCTGTTGGCTTGCTCTCTGTCTGCAGAAATGCGTGCAGGCAACGCCGCTGTGTTGGGTGAACTATTTTATACGTAAACTCAACCAATAAAAACATGTAATTGAGAACTGGCATTTTTCCTTTCTTTTTTAAAAGACATGCCACTAGGATTTGCTCTCTGCTTTGTATTTAAATAGCATCCACTGTAGCTGTCTGTTCTCACTATTCCCTGAGCATAAAACAAATGAAAGCAGAAATATGTTAAAGCATTTTAAATTTGCTCTAGCCTTTCCTTCCAATTTCTTCTTCTTCTATGACTATGTGAAACAATTCTCGAAAGTTAATCTCTGCCTTGTTCCCCAGCTCCTTCCTCCCCACACGTCTTCCAAATATTCTGGAATTAAATTTCAATCTTTTTGAAGTTTCTAAAACCGACAGTTAATTTGCATGCTTTTCATTGTCATATTTTGTTTCTGCACATCATTTTGAAGGGCAGTCCTGACAGAGCAGCAGGTTTGCTTCTGGCGGTGGTTGTGCAAGTCAGGAGACCAGCCTGTCTCTCAAAAACACTCACCCACAGCAACCTTTTTTTAAAAGTTTCTGGCTAAATTCTGCAGATTATTTTCAGAAGCTGTCCCAACAGCTATCCAAATATTTTGTTGCTTCTCTGGACGTTGTTGATAAGGTTGATGCTGTCATTAGTTGTAATGCTTTTTATCTTCCAGAGCAAACAGAAGTGTTAATGCGGATTAGCATATTTGTCAGAATGTCACTGGTTTTAATTCCTGTGACTCGTTCGGTCATCCTCACCACTATTTTTCAGCATCAGGATAAGGCAGTATTGAAGTTATTTGTGAATCCTTAAAGTCCATTGAGTTGTGGTGTGATTGATCATTTGTCTGAAAATTTGTATGAGAAACGTATTGCGTATCAGAGGAGTGTCAGCAGGATACCTGTGATTTACTATTTTCTAGTGCTAGGAAGCACAGGAATGGCTCTTAGTATCTTGTGTGCCTTGCCAGGTGAGATGGTATATTGCCAACACAAAGAGTTTGGGAGTAAAGCGTACATAAAAATTTTCTGTGAATACTGGCAAACAGCAAACATAGCTAAATAATATTCAGATCAGATTGTAAATAAAACTCAGAAAGAAATAAGGCGAGATATAACTTGTAAAGGAGAAAGTGATAATTCATTTTTTGCCACTACTTTATCTTCTTGCTACCATTTTTCAGTGCCAGTCGGTATTACTGTAGTTATTTTGAAATGCATGTTCGAGTTACTGGGTTTTAGGAAACATAAATCTGAACAGTTCTGTTATCACCTTTGACTTACATTGCACATAAAATGCAGACTTTTTCTTAGGAAACAAGTTAAAAGGAACATTAGTAGCCTGGCACAGGTAGAGTTGAGAAGTTTCGTGCAGTGGGGCTGGTACCTGAAGCAGAGATTACGACGCGAAGGGGGGGAATGCTGGGCTGGGGTCAAACCCTGCCTCTGCAACAGCGAGTGGAAAGACCTCCGTTAACGGCAGTAGGGACAGCACTTCACGCGATGTGTTCAGGGGACACCAACGCTCTGTATGGGACTCCTTCACGATACACTTCTACTTAAAAAAAAAAACATAACCAAAACGTGCATTTCAATGGCAGAGCAGTTTGCCTTTCAGAACAGGATGGGGCGTGCCAGGTTTTTAGTTCCCTTGGGTTTGTATCTCTGAGGGCACAAGAAAATCAGAGGAGAGGAGAGACAAGAGCAACTGAAACACCTCAGTGTGCTCTCCTGCTCCAGCGGTAACATTTTCTTCCGTCGTGTTCTGCCTCTACCATCACACTAGGCATTTTACCTAAATGTACACTATTCTTTTACAATGACTAGTATCTGTTTAGAGAAAAATGACTGCGTATTTGGAATCTCTCTAAGGGAGAAAAGAAAAAGAATTCAAACAGTAAAATCTGAGAGACTTCACATAAACCTTTTCATTTTAGGAGGTTGGGGGTGGGACAGGGTGGAGAAAGAGGGTAAGTCAGAAGGAGAGAGTGGTTCCTCCCTCCTTAAAGTGTCTTCAGGGGTGATAATTGGTGGGAGGCTGTGCAGTGCTCACCGTATTGGGATTGAGCACATGCCATGTTTCTTGAGGGACTGCCAGCGGTGATGCTCAGACCAAGCAGAAAGGAACTTAGGCTGTCTCTCTCCCCTTTGGAGAACTAGCCCAGCCAGGGCCGCCCCCTGGTATTTTATCAGTGCTTGCATGAGGAGTGCCAGCTTACGCTGAGTAGCAGCACATCTGCTATCTCGCTTGACTTCTTCTTTCCCCTTTAAGTCAAGGAGAATAAGCTCTTAGAGAGTAGATAGCATGCTCTGTGATTACAGCCAGTGCCATCTCTTAACATCTTCCAGATGTTTTATAGTCCCTTGCATCAGTTTCACAATGAAATTCCTTCATTGCCCATAATTTCTTTTTTTCAGTTAAACATATACTCTAATGAATACCTCCTTTATAATATGTAAATCACTCAATTTTAGGAGTCTGTAACAAACATGTAACGTCCGACAGCTCTACATGAACTTAATGGGATTTTTATAAACTGGCTTCAGAAGAAACAAGATTGAATGTGGTAAACATTTACCTACAGAAGCCAAGGAGTCAGGGAAATGAGTATTTCTTACATGAGAATGTATAAACTAGGATATTCCTGTACATAAAGAATAGGGATTCAAGCCTTGCAGTCCTGCCTTGGTGCTGAAGTTGGGGAATGAAAAGTGGGTTGGGGATTTAGCTGTGAGTGTATGTAAATGCTTTCATCTTCAGCTGGAGTGAGTCATTTTCAAGCCCTTCAGTAGGCATGAAGTCTCAAAGCTTGGAAACAGATCTGCATGATTCATTTGAATAAATGTGTTTGACATTGAAGACAAATATTGTACTCAGTAGGGCAATTTTGAAGTCTAATACTCTCCTCTCCCAACTAATTCTAAGGCTTAATTACTGAATACCAATATTGTATAATTCACAAATAATTCCCTGGCTGCCTTTTGCTCACTTGTGCCTTTAGTACCATATTATCAAATACCAAAAAAGATTATGAGATAGAATGACTGGTTTGCAAATGCTCTGCAGGACCAAAAAATATGAAAACGCAATGACTTGCCAATTCGCAAAGTGGTGTTCAACTAGCTCTACAGGAGGATGAAGTATTATTCCACTCTTTGGTTTTCCAAGCCTGATTTACATGCAGTAATAAAACCTTCCCTTCATAATACTATTAATCTCCCAAATTTGAGAGGCAGACAGAATGAGTTTCCTTTGTCTTAATTCAAGAATATATATGCTTTGCCCGTGTAGCTTACAGATTAGTTATCTGCCATCACATTACTGTAGCCCTAGGAAATAGAGGGAGATGGAGCCTTTCTGCATGGACAGCTTCTGCTTGAGTATAAACAACTGCAGCTCTACTGACTTTATCTTGCATCCTTTTCCAGGAGAGCCTGCATTTGATCCATTTTAATAGCTTGAGAAAATACTTCTTTTTTAACATTAGTTTCTTGAAAAACAGAGCTGTTTGTATGAGAGCTTTTGAATGTCAGTTTTCAGTTAGTTGAAGTACTGTACACAGAAGGACATAAAAGCAATGTATCTAGCAGTGGAAATCGCTAGAATTGATTTTTGTACCATAAATTGATCTTATTTTTAGCAATAATCATATTACATTATTACATCTAGAGATTTGATAGATGTGTGCAGTTTTTTCTCCCTTTAATGAAAAGGTGTCAGTCAAACTTTAGTGTTCCTATGTTCATTGTAAAAATAGCAGTGTTGGAAGGTCTGGGATTTTTACTGTGAATATATATCCCATCATCAGACAGAGCAACTCAAATATTTTGCCTGACGAAGGAAAAAGCAATTCAGTTTTCACGCCACAAAGCCCTTGGAAAACAGCAGCACGGTTCAGACTTTGCTGGGCACTTAGTCTCACCTGGTAATTGCCCAGTCCCAGGAGAGGAGCTTTCCAACCTTATGATCTTTTGGTCTTGGAGAGGTGCAAAAGGCTCTGTGGAAGGTCTTTGCTCCTGTTGGTTTCTTAATGTATAAATGAGAATTTTGAATTGAAGCTTGGTTTAGTCATGGCTCTCGAATTCCTTGGGCCAAGCGGTGAGTTCAGAATAGTCCTCATTGTTTTCTGAGGTTCTGGCCTAGATCTGTTACCAAAGTGGAGTAGCTTTAATCCCCCTGAAATATCACATATGGCAGCTGCAAAAAGAGTAACATAGTGCTGCCAGCCCGCCCAACAAAGATGGAGTGACGGGGAGCTTTCTTTGCACAGTCTCTTCTCTACTGCTTGGCTTTTTGTAGTGAGGGAGGTGGCAGCAGCTCAGAGTGTTGCCCCAAGCATCAGCCATCAGTGAGAGGAGCAGATTGAGTCCTTCCGCATGTGAACTGCCACCACATTCGGTGCTGGCAGGGCTGTAAATTCTCTGTCACCAAAATGCAAAGCCACACACCCTTTTGAGAAGATTCAAGGCTGTCGGGTGCTAGTCGTGGCTGTGACTGCAGCACGGTGACTTGCATGAGGAGCTGGGCGAGATGAGGAGGTTAGAGAGTGGTAGGACTGAAGAAAAAGCTGTTCAAAGCAGTTAACGAGAGAAATTATGCTGTTTGTACTGTGATGCTGGGTTGGCAGCCATGGTTTTGCATAGAAGTCCAGTTTCATTTCCCCTAGTATGTGTTTATAGAGGACACAGGCTGTCACGTATGGAGGAGGAGTCTTCCAGTGCCTTCCGCCATGTGCCCAGGCAGATGGCTACGTCCTCCCACCGTTTTCTAGGAAACTACAGGAGAGCAGCGGCACTTACTGCAGCATGAAGAGCAGTGGAACAGGGCTTCAGAAATCCCAGACTCGCTCCTGCTCATGCAGAGCAAAAGCGAGGGGACGTGGGCTCAGGAAAGCCATGTAGGCGCTGGGGGCTGTGCTGGGATAAGCCCAGTGCTCAGACATGGGGAGCAAGTGCTGAGTTAACCCTCTGAGAGTTACAGTTGTAATGGTTCTGCTACAGTGTAGAGTGAAAGTGCATGGGTAGGATGTCTCAGGGAAGCCTTGTGTTGCTCCGGACCTTGTTAAATCTGTGCATGAACAAAGGTCATAGGTTTCTAGGGGTACCTATCCATTACCTCAGATGAATGAAAGCAAGGGCTGGAGAAGGGTGTTAGAGCAGCGATTATGTGAGGTTGTATTAAGGAGTCACAGCTGGCCACTTAGCTTGTCGTTAGCAACCACCACTAGATTCCAGTCAGGAAACCCTAGAAATCTGCTGAGGAAGCCTGAATTAGCGAAATTGTGAAGACAGTTTTGAGATCAGATGTTCAAAGGATTAATTAACTTCTGGTAAAACCACCTTCTGACAGATCCATACTGCGCTTTTGAGACTGCAGGGACCGGACCACCACAGAGTGGGACATGGCTGAAGCCATAGCCACGTAAGACCCCCCTGCCCCAGCAGCGCCTGCTGCAGAAGCCAGGTTGCACGTGTTCTTGAGAAAAATACAGGGTCTGAACTAGAGTTAACAGAAATAACAAGGTATAATTGTTGAATGACAAAGGGTGTCCATCAGTAGCAAAGCTGGAACACTGTTGAATCCTGCTCGCGCGTCTTTTCATTTGTTATTTTTCACTTGCATTTCCTAATGGCTTCATGTCCCCAGTTTAATGGCATGATCCTTTTTAACTTGCTGACCTCCAGAAGCTAGCTTTGAAGTTTTCAGTCTCAACAGAGGCTGAACAACTACCTGCATGTAAAGCACTGCTGAAGAAGCACAGTGGTATTTCATTAAAGCAGCACATCACACAGCTTGATACTCTTAGTAGCACCAGTCCCTAGAAATAAATAAATAGTGATTTGTTTTGGTGGTGGTTTTGATTTGGTTGTGGGGTTTTTTGTTTGGGTTTTTTTTTTGTTTGTTTTGCTTTGTTTTTTGAGGGATTTTTCCCCTTGTTTGAAGAGAAGCACTTAAGAATTAGGAGAGAGTACTTTGGTAGCAGAAGATACCTTCATCCATTTTCTCTCTGATGCAGTGTTATTGCGATGTGTGGGACTCTTACAGCTGTTATTGCTGTATAATGCAATGAGTGACAAACGCTACTTAGCATACTGAATGGGGGCACTGTCCCTAGCTTAATCTACCTAATGCCCCCACTGCAAGATATAAATAGATTAAGAGAGAAAATCCAATAATTTCTCCATTCTCCCACCAGAGCAATACACATTACATGTTCCTTGCCATCTAATTGCATTACATGGCAGGGATGCAATAAACATTTAATGTCAGTCAGAGTCATCTGTCACTTCGCTTTAGATTGGTAATGTTCAGTATGATTTATGTGCTTAACACTGTACGTTGGGGGGAGGGGGGGAGTGAAGAAGAATATGAGTGTAACCCACATCAAAGAAGTTCTGCTTTCGCTAAAAAGATTTTCTTTAATTAGTGTTCAGAGAAAGGAAGAGATTGAGTACCCAGTTCTCCTGAGGTACTTTAATTAATCCCTCATGAAACCAGGATGGGACTTTAAAAGTCTTGGGCTTGATTTACCTCCAGAGGTACTTTAGTTTTACACAGGACTAATGCCACTGAAACAAAACTGGAGTCACACTGTAACTTAAGTGCAAATAACTACAAGTGTTTTAGGAAAAATGTTTGAGCCCCACTCTAACTTGTTACTTCCACATCTTCATAAATTACTGTATTTCAGAGGGAGGTGCAATGGGTGCTGGGAAGCAACATGGTCTGAAACCTGTGTGTATTTCAGAACGTAGTGAATGTAATTGTTCTAAACAGTGAATCTTCCATTAGCTTGAAGGAGAACAGGGCGGTTCCATCATGAGTTTGTTAGAAACATGGAGACCGTGAAATACATTGTTCATGTTGAACACTAATGGAAGAGCTGCAAATCCCTGTGGGCATGTTAATACCAAATTCTAATTTCCCCTCCCCCCGGCAGGGCGAGGTGGGGAGAAGATGCTTGGCCACACTTTTCAAAGAGCTGTTCTGCTTTGCCTTGTGCCACACAACCAGTGGCAAAACCCAGCTGTTTCTAAACAGGGAGAACAAAACTTTCAGATAGTTTTTCATGTAGCAGCATCAAGAGGTGTGCTTTTGCATGCGCAGACCATTGGCTTTATTGAGCAAAGTTAAACAGCACAGCTTCAAAAAGTGTCCTCTCCATACCAATGTTTTCCAATTTACTAGCTAGGCATGAAATGTTAATTTTATCTTTTTTTTTTTAATCCTCATGTAGATGAGAAAAAAGCATAAAGTCAGACACAATAACTAAGTTAGTGTGAATTAGAAGAGCAATATTTAAGGCAGATAGGGAGGTACCAGCTTATTCCAGACAGACCACCAGCATGTTGTCATCTGGTGAAAACTTTCAGCCAGTGTGAATTTGAGCTGAACAGTAGCCTGCAGGTGACAGTCTCTGTAGCCCATTAGCAGTCTCTCGAGGCCTGTAATCCTGCAGCTGAGCCCATTTCTTACTCTTTCTGAGAGCTCGGTTCACGTTTGCATTTGCTTTGCTGTTATTATGTCTTGCAAGCAACTTGGGGAGCAACTGTGCTCTGCTACAGCATTTTGGTTCTCTAGCAGTTAGGCATTTTCCCTTCTGTGGCTTCTCCTGTTGATCCTGGCATGGTTTGCTATAAGGTTTAGTCTCTTAATTTGTTTTTTGTACTGTGTTTGTAAAGAAAAAGGAGAGCGGTATTTAGTTTTCTTGTCTGGTAAAAAGTCAGAGTTGGGCTTCCTGGGATCTGTCACCAAGGGATGGGACAAGCAGAACAAAAATCTAGTACTGAACTACTGTGTCATAAAAATAGCTGCTGGAAATTCTGCTCAGCAAGGATGAAACACAGTGTGTGTGTGCACCTGTGCACGCGTGCAGAGATTCGCTTATCAATAAGCTCACCTCTGTAGTTTGCCAGCGAGTTACCCGCTCTGTGCTGCTCCCGGCTTTTGCTCATTTGACAAGGTCGCTTCACGTGGCACTCTCAGCAATGCAAACAGTTGCCAGAGGTGGCAAGGCAGCTTTTCTCGTATGAATCACTAAATCATTAACTTATGTGTCACGGGAAAAGTATCCTAGCCACTGTTTGTGCCCTTCTCAATCAATATCCCCAGACAGAGTATCCATGTCCCTTCTCCCCCGCAGGAGGGACTAAACCTTTCCAGCAGCTCCGAATCACTCAGCTAATGGGCACGGGAGCACAGACCTTAGTTGTCCCTGACACCAACACAACAGCTTTTCTTCTTTGCATATCAGTGCCACACAGCTCTGTCAGAGCAGAAGCAAATCGAGTTATGAAAGCATGAAGGCTGGCCTCGGAGTACACTACATCAGGTTTGGGGCACCCTGGCTTGATGCTGCTGAGGTACCTGGGATTCTAACCTCCTTCTGGAAGCAGTTTGTCAGTCGTTGCTGAGGTTGCCCACGTTAGCTCCTACAAGGCTGCACAAGTTCAGCAAAACCCTCCCGGTTTCAGACTTCGGGTGGGAATACCTGCCGGACCGAGCTTTGACGCGGGGAAGGGGAGAAGGGAAAACAGAACACACAGAGCAACGAGGTTACCTGTGTAAATGACTGAACACAAACAAACAAACAAACAAGGCGCGCAGCGCGCGCCGCCAGGCTGCGGGGAGGGCGCCCTCTAGCGGCCCCTCTGGGCAGCGAGGGACGCGGTCCCCTCCCGGCCCTGGGCTGCGTCGGGGGGGAAAATGTGATTTTACGCACCCGTTGCTTTGAAAAATACTCGGTTGTGCTGCTGGCCTTCTAATGAAGCTTTAGGAGTAATAAAAGTTTTACACGTTTAAATCCCAGTGAAACTACTTCCATAGGAATTAAAGGTGGAGTTTGCAACTATCGCTGTCCCTCTCTCGCATTCAGGGAGTCACAGATTTAAAAAACCTGGAACAGATAGCAATGACTGAAGTTCTGATTGTGTTGTGGTTGGTTGGGGTTTTTTTGTTTGTGGGTTTTTGTTTGTTTGTTGGTTTTGTTTTGGTTTTGCATGCACACTTTGGATTCGTTCATGTGGATGTTTTAATTGGAATTTCTAGTCCTCTTTCACAGTAAAGAAAACCCAAACCAAAATAAACCCAAGAGAGCTATTCCTTTTATATTTCACATTCTGTGGCATATCTTGTAATTATTTAAAAGAAGATAAGAAACTGACACAGCCATGTGACTACAGAACTCCAGGTCCTTTATGATTTGAGAAATGCAGTAATTTGTGGGGTAGCAGCTTGTGCGAGTGTGGATGTGACTGCTTGACTGATCCGATGCACTGAGTTTGGGGATGGCAGCGCCAGAATGAGTTCGACACCATCCCTTGCTGTCCACTTAAGCCTGAGTATATGCTTTGATTTAATTCTTTACTAATGAGATATAATTTCACTTAACTGAAAAGGTTACAAGGATTACTGCCTGTCTGTGCAATTGGGATTTGGGGGTCTGAGATGCTGGGAGTTTTGTTTTTGCAGGTAACAAGTCTTTGAGAACAGGTCTCCCCATACAACTAATATCAAAACAATATTTTGAAGCTATATCTACATGGATAGTATAAATATGAATGTCTTTGATCCTGTCCGATATTTAGTGTAGAACAACACATGATTTAACACAAGACAGCTACCTCAGTGCTAACTCCTCCTACTCCTATGCAGCCACTGCTGGACCTCAAAACTGCTGCGGTGGGAGGGTATGGCGCTCTCAAAACACACAGTAATCTGCATGGTTCCCCCAAATCTGCCCTTTCTCCCCACCCGCCTGGCTCTGTTGTCTCTGGAAGCACCAGCATTTATGGGATGGTATCTGCTTTTACATGCTGGCTTGAATATTCAGCTTTGTTGCCTGTTTATTACTGTGCTTCAGGCCTCCTTAGAAGATCTGATAGAAGCATGTGCATATAAATATAGTCATTAACACATTCATTATTTGCAAATTTACACTTAACTTTGGCTATTAAATAAACAAGTGGGAACAGTCTGTACCAGTATTACTGAACTGCCGGAAATACTAATTTCAGTCAGATCTTGGAGTGAAGTAAACTGGTGTAACCCCATTCAAATCAATGTTACTGTGCAATTTAGAGCAATTTGAAAATCTTGCCTCAGTATATAGAATGTGTTTAATAATTTGGAAAGCAAGCTTTATTTATTCCTTTGAGGACAGTCTCAGAGAAGCCTAGATTTAAAAACAAAGTGAAACAACCTATCATTAATTTTGGGTAATACATGTCTCAGCAGCGTATAACATAAACCACTATAAAAAACTCTAGCCCTTGGAAATCTTCTTCTTTTTTTAATAAAAATACATATTTGTATAACATACAAAGCATGACTCCATCAAAAATAAAATAGTTTTTGTAAGCTGTTTTCATACTGTGAGAAGGACAGGCATAAAGGACCATGTTGGAGAACAACAGTGTAGAGGAGTGTTGGGTAGAGGTTACTGAGCATCCCTGTCAACTGGCTAGCCCAGAAGGGAGGACCCAAAGAAGAGGGTGCTCAGGGTGGCTCCTGGTAGGGCTCTCACTGGGGTGATCTGTCTGTGGTCAAAGCCCGAAGTTTCATGGCTGTGCAGTGCAGGCAGGATCCTGGGTTTACACATCTTATCTGTAATGATTTGGGGGTGGGGATGCTGCTGGCTTTTCCAGACCCACTTTGCCTGACAGCAAGCATGCTCTTGCTATGCTGTGTTATCTATCATTGTCTATTCCTCGGAAGCTGTGAGAGTCAGCTGCTTGGTCCTCTGAGTGTTCTGCCTTCCTTTAATGTATTCCTAAATTGCTTAAAATTTTATTCTTACCTGTAATAGCCTGTGCTATCCTAATTTCTGTCTGCATGTTTGTAAAATCCTATGTTGGCAGCCGTCAACGCTTGAAATCATTCCAACATATTTCATTGATGCTGCTAAAGGCAGTTTAAGAATAAAATAACAACCCTGAACCCTGTTGAAAACAGTTTGCATAATTCTTTTAGAGTGACTTGCTGGAGAACAATACAAGTTAATATTGATTTAAACATGCAGAAATGGTTCCTTAAATTCCCAAATGCTTAATGAAAATTTCAGTGTAGTCTTATAAAAGAATTCAAAGATGGGAGCTGGATAGCATAACAAACCCAGTAGATTCTTCTGTTCCAATATACAACTGATACATGACATACTTGTTTATCTTACCTACCCTCCAAGTAAACAAATTCCTGGCTCTGTAAATATTTTATGTGATCTCTTCCCCCCCAAAACCCCCCTTTTTATGTTTTTTAATTTTTTTTTTTCCCCCCAAAGAAGTTCACAGAAGTGTGTTTTTTTTAAAGGTTGCACTGGAAAAATTCATAAACTAATTCCCAGGGTTAACAATGATAGGAGTCTTAGTACTGACAGTGCGTCATACACAGACCTGTTTTTAGTACTACCTCACCCTAATGAAAACTAGCTGCACTGAGTAGCAGTGGGGATTTCTCCACATGACCTCATCCCCTAACCTCGTTTTGACTGTTTTAATTTCTGAGCTCCTGTGTGCACTGTGTTTCCGACAAGCTAAGGGATGAGACACGGAGAGGAGAGATCTGTAGTTTGTGATGAGGGAAAGTGCTAACAGGGTTAGTGGACTAGTTAGGGGTTTTTTCTTTTTAAAGTCGGAAACCTGAAAGTGTACTTGCATTATAAAAGTAGGGGAAAAAAAAAAAGAAAAAAGAGGTCTTAGAAGGGAGATGGGAAGAAGAGACGTGAGGATCATTCCAGGAGGATGCAGATCGCACCTTCAAGTCCAGATCCACACAGATCAGCTGGGTCAACTAGTGACCGCTTCTTTGCTCCTTTAGCCCTTGGCCTCCTCTCTGCAGCTGGCAATTTTACAAAATCTATATAATCTGGGGACTAGTATACGCAAAAAACCTCATCTGAGATCGCAGAATCATTTCTGAAGATCTTAATACATCTGAGTCACTAGTAAAGTAGGTTAGATTTGAATGAGTGACCTATGTTGAAAAATTCCCTATGCGACCAACATTCCCTGGAAAGATGCATTGTCCTTTCCTCCATGTGGTCTTTAAGAAATACAGTTACATTTTTATCTCTCCAGCTTATGCTAAGGGAAGGAAGTTATAGAAGGTACACCGAAGAAATATCTTACTCAAAAACAGTGCAGTGTGAAATTGTGACCCAAAAGTAGTTCTTGTTGCTGCCTGTTGTTTTTTTCCAGCCTGAGAGATATAAAAGCATCAAGGGCATACTGATGTTGTAACTGCTGATGTCCAGCAAGCACTGCATCTTAGCTTTGTGCAGCAAAGGAATCACAAGTGCAGGAACCACCAGTCTCCCTCTGGTCTGTGCTCACCCTCACGTCCCTTCCGAAGACTCCATTAGTTGGTTTGTTGCCAGTTCCTCGTGCAGTGCACCAATTCATGCATGGAGGGTTCTTTCCCTTGCCCAGAGGAAGGGGGAATATAGCCCTAATGTCTTCATCCCATTGGATTGAATAGAGTAGATGCCTTTCCATCCCCTGCAGGGTTTCCCTCACTCCTTGCCACCCTTTCTTCTCCCTGAGGTGCCAAGACGTGGTGTCGGCTGTCAGTGTCATGGCACGCCTCCTCCGCGTGCAGTACTCACACGCGTGTGCATACCCTGGCGCACTCAAACCCCATTGCAGTGTGTGCCTTAAAGCACAAACTGTTCCACTCTGAAAATTGCTTTGAGATTGTAAATTGCTTTTTTGATCCTTTGGGATGAAAAGTTCTATATCAGTGTATTATTATTAATGACAATAAATTATTCTTGAGGTGGTGAGGCTGTTTCACTTCCTCTGGAGCAAAATGAGTAAGTGCTTTCCCGTGAGGACACCCAAAATGCGAAATACTGGCAGAAGAGCCTAGCGACTGGGCAGCCTGATGTTTCACCAGTGTGCATGTGTTTTGCCGTCTGAAAACACCACGACAGAAGATGCCCCGCAGAGGAGGCACGCCGAACTGCTGTGGGCACGTTTCCAGGTGTCAGGCCTGGTGCCAGCCCAGCAGCTCGCCGCTAGCCTTTGCTGGGAGCCGGCTGTACCAACACCCTTTTTGAGAGGCGGACTGAAGTCCTGGCGCAGTGGCTGATGTGTTTCCACCTTTTGTTTTTCTGGGATCCCTTCCAGTTGCTCTGAATCGGGCTCTTGTTTGCCCGCCTGCCCGGCCTGTGCACGGGCCTGCGATGCCCCCTGGGCCCCTGCCACTCACTCACGCTGCTTGACCGGGGGTTGTTTGAGGCCAAGGAATGGCTCAGAGTAAAATTTCAGTAATGGACAAAGCAGCTGTTAACTCCATCGCTGACGTTGAGCAGCACCCTTGTCTCCTGTTTTTCCTAAAACACTCAATTTTATTATTGCAGTTTCAAGAAGGAAGAAATAGGTCCCTATATGTAATTGCTGGCTGTGGAGAAGCTCGTTTTTTCTTACCCTGCCGCTGACTTTTAAATATTCAGGATATATTGTTTTGAAAGATGTCCTGTGCGAAGGCATATTTCAAAAGGCGGAGGGGCTGACAGTGCTTAACACATGTTCTGGCGTTTCGAGAGCACCGTTAACGGTGAGCTTTGCCAAGGAGCATTTCAACCAGGAACAAAAGAGATGTTTAGCATGATGGATCTGCGGCCAGGCATGAGCAGGAGCAGCTTTGCACAGGCTCGAGAATGGGAGAGGTGGAGGGATGACAAGTCGTGTAAAGGCAGCTTTGTGCAGCAGTTCTTTTCCTTCTGTTTTTAGAGTAAGTGAGAGGCTATGGCAAGCTGGTTTGTGCCAAGGAGCCTGTTTTCTGAAAGAAATCCAAATACTGTGGAGAAAAAAAAAAAAAGAAAAGTTGTGAATCACCCCCCAGCCACTATATACCAAGTTTTCAAGGCTGAACTAAAGCCAAATCATCGAAAGAGTTCTCACTAATTACTCTAATTTTATGCAAAATATGTTTATTTACTATTGTAAGAGCAAACAAGGCGAGAAGGAAAAAAAAAAAAAAAGGAACTTTTTCTTTCTGCTACACCTAAAGAGAATGAGGTAGCTGGTGTTTCAGAAAGACAGGGATGGATAGGGGCTGCAGGTGGGAAGTGGCTCTGCCAGCTGGGTTCAAAACTGCTCCCAAAGCCGATATTGATGCCAAGGCCACTGGACTTTGCAAACTGGGATTAGGTATGTAGAGCCTGTAGTTGCTTACTCATTTTTGTGTAGGTAGTAAAGTACTTCTTGACCCTGTGTGGGCTCATGTCCCATTTTCACACCTGCGTGTGTGCCTTTTCCCAGGGGTGATGAGCTGGTTAATTTTTCATGGTAAAATGACAATAAGCTGGTAAGATTATCCTTCTGTCTTTCTGGATATATCTTTCTACCAGTCTGCAAGGAAATAAGTGCAATCAGTCCTCTGGAGATCAGGAGGGTGTTACGAACAACAGAAATATCTTTTTCCCTCTTTAAAAGCAAAGGGTGAAGAATGCAGCAACTGTGGTCTTGGGTTGCTGGGGGTCTGCTGGGGGAGAATTGGTAGGAAATTCCTTTGGATGGTTTGGTAGAGTGTGTTACAGCTGAAAAATATAATTTCTCTAAAGAAAGCTTAAAAAAATTATTTTTAAAATATGTCCCTTTTATCCAAGCCATTGAGAGGCAGTACTGACAAGAAGAAAAGAGGGCTTAGGTTCTATGCACATTTTTATTTCACGTAAATGTTTGTATGAATCTTCAAATACATAAAACCAGGTTTTTTATCCAGCAAATGCTAAGCTAAGTACTACCCACTCCATGCCTTTGTGTTGGCAAAAACTAGGAGGGGAATAATGAGAACGTAGATAAGCATTTTCTCTTCCATAAGGCTGAAAGCCCTTCTCTGAGGGAGAGCTCTGCGAGTTCAGCATCTGGGCAGCTTTCCAAACTTCTAGGAGTTGGGAACATAGGTAGGATAACCAGGGGAGCAGCTGGGAGCTCTCCTGAATCTGTTCTGAACTGTGCAGATGTCAGGTCATGATCAGATGTAGCACTGGCTGTGCATGTGCCTTTGGAAGACACAAGTTCAGAAAGCAGTGTGATTACTTTTAAGAGTGTTCTTGTGGACAGATGTAAATGATGGGGATAGTAGGATTCACTCTAGCGCTATCGTTGTTCGGGACTACCAGTGCAATCAAATGCAAACACACAGAATTGATGGGATTTTTGTCTTGATCCCTCATGGAATTGTTCCGTTTTAACCATAGCTTTCAAGAGGTAAATGTATGGAAAACCTCATGAAGTTCAACAATGCCAAGTGCAAGGTCCTGTACCTGGGTTGGGGCAGTCCCAAATACAAGTACAGGCTGGGTGGAGAGTGGATAGAGATCAGCCCTGAAGAGAAAGACTTCGGGGTGCTGGTAGATAAAAAGCTGAACATGAGCCGGCAGTGTGTGCTGGCAGCCCAGAAAGCCAACCGTATCCTGGGCTGTATCAGGAGAAGTGTGGCCAGCAGGTCGAGGGAGGGGATTCTGCCCCTGTACTCTGCTCTTGTGAGACCCCACCTGGAGTACTGTGTCCAGCTGTGGACCCCTCAACAAAGAAGCATATCGACCGGTTGGAGCGAGTCCAGAGGAGGCCACGGAGATGCTCAGAGGGCTGGAGCACCTCTCCTATGGGGACAGGCTGAGAGAGTTGGGCTTGTTTAGCCTGGAGAAGAGGAGGCTCCGGGGAGACCTTATACCACCTTCCAGTACCTGAGGGGGCCTACAAGGAAGCTGGAGGGGACTTTTTACAAGGGCCTGTAGTGACAGGACAAGGGGGAATCAGTTTAAATTGAAAGTGGGAAGGTTTAGATTAGGTATCAGGAAGAAATTCTTCATAGAGAGTGTGATGAAGCACTGGGACAGGTTGCCCAGAGAAGCTGTGGATGCCCCATCCCTGGAAGTGTTCAAGGCCAGGCTGGATGAGGCTTTGAGCAATCTGGTCTAGTGGAAGGTGTCCCTGCCCATGGTAGGGGGGTTGGAACTAGATGATCTTTAAGGTCCCTCCAACCCAAACCGTTCTATGATTCTGAAATGCAACTTACTGCAAGATGCAATATCATCATGATATAATAAAAATACCTAAACCACACTAACTAGACCACATCTTGACGGTGGTGTTCTTTGTTCACCATGAGCCAGAATTTAATGTCCATTGCAGCAAAACATCATTGAAAATGTTAGGCTAACATGCAGGTATTTGCAGGTTTCATAAGTAAAATGGAAAAATGTAGATCCAAAGAACTGATTTTATTATTGAAGGCTCTTCTTATTCTTCATGGACAGTAGACTTCATGGACCAGAAAAGGTTCAGATTTGTCTGGATGATTTTTTTTTTCTTTGAGAACAGACAGCAGTTGTCCTTCACTCAAAGGTGGGAGGAGTGGATGGCCAGGGGAGCTTCCCTTTTTGTCTCTGCTTTTCTTCATTTAATTTTTTTTAAGATGACAAAAATAAAGGAACCGTTTATCTCTTTTTGGAGAGAACAATTTAATATGACCTAACAAGAGCATTAACAGAATAGAGGCTGAAAATTATAATGATAAAGTAGACCACTAGTGTTCCGTTCAAGTGGCATTGTGTGGTGGTTGGTTTTTTTTTGTCTAAAAAAAAGAATGAGCTATGCAGTCAGTCTGATTATTAGGAAATTAAGAGTGAAAAGGAAGTCAGGTGGAACTGTTCTACTTGGAGGGAAGCAAACATGGAGTAAGTTGTAGAGCAAAGCTAACAAAAACTGTTAGCCCTATTGGAAAAAACAAATCTGCTGCTGCTCTGATTCTGGTGCTTCAGTAAGATACCTAGCAGGAGCAGAAACCATATAAAGGAGACATGTTCACGGTGATCTGCATGTGGAGGGTTCAGCTCTGCCTGGAGGGACTGGCTCTGCTGGCCTGGGTGAGCCTGCTCAGGACAGCCTGCACAACTTAGAAATGAAGCATCCTTGTGACACAGGGAATTCATTGGGAATGAGCTCTGCTTTTCCAAGAACTAGTCAGGATGCTTGCTTCTTGTCTCCCAGTGTCAGAAAAAGTATGGGGTTTCTTTAACTGAGAAGTGTAATGGTCTAAGCACTGCCAGGGAGTCCAGCTTCCAGTCTTTCCTCTGCCTGTAAAATCGACCTCTTCCAGGAGACAGCTCTGATCGCAGAGATAAGGCTGTTTTGTGAGAAACCATCCCCTGCCCCCTGGGGTCTCCTTTGTGAAGTGTGCAGAAATGCAGAGCACAAGGACAGATCCTTTGGTCCAAAGTGACCTGAGATCCCCTAATTATGGCTCTGAGAACAGACAGACAAGGCCTGGGGTCTGGTCTTTGCCCCCATGCCTTTCTTCCCTTGATGTGAAACAATCCCTTAAGTGTGATAGCTGGTCTGTGGGTATCCTAGCAATAATATGTACAGCCTGGAAAGATTGTCTGCTGTTTTGAGTCAGAACTCTCCTTATTTTGTGCTGAAATGTCCCACAGAACGTTAGTCTTTGCATCCTCTCTTAGGTCTCTAAAATATTAGCTTGACTTTTCGGTCAAGAAGCCAGGTATTTCTAAGTCTCTGATAGATTGTTTACTAATATAATTTAGAAGTGCATAGTGTATGAAATTTTTCACTTTTAAGATTGTATTTTTTTTACAGATCGATAGCAAATATTTGAAAAGTCAGCCCTAGTTGTGAGCCAGGCCCAGCCATGGTAGAGTTCAGTCTCTCATCTTCTCTAAAAAAATTTGCCTGTTTCCCGAGAAAACAAGTTCTTCAATAGTCTGTTTATTTCTACATCTGCTGGAACCATTTTCTATTAGATGACGTGTGAGCGATGATTAATTAGTTGCTTTTGTTTTGGCTTTAAGGTTTGTGCAGGCGACAGTGGGAAGAGAGGGTTTTCGAGCTGGTGTTCTGCCAGAGGTTGTCATTCACACGGTTGACAACTCCATCTTGCTAGAAGGCCATATAATAATGTATTTCAAAATAAAAAGTCAGTTAAGGGGACATTCATCACTTTGAGAGCATGTTCAAAGCGAGTGTCAGGCATGTAATTCAAGAGCGCTTCAAAGTAGGGCTCCTGAGAGAGGAGTTAATAGGAGAGAAGTGCGGCCAGTACTCCCTCTGTCCTTCCCGGCCTAACTTTTCGTGTTGGGAGAGATGTGGCTTTTCATCTGTCTCAAAGGCTCTGGGTTCAGTGTTGCTGGCCGTGCCTGAGCACCATTGCCTGTTAGCATTGGTGTGGTTTCAGGCCTTCCTTCTGCACTGCCTTTTGTCAGACAGAAAGGGACAGCCCTGATCTCGCTGGTGGTCGTTTCGCACTCAAAGTGGCTCCGTTAATATGACGTCAGTGCGAGGTTAAGCACTGGGCCCGGAGTCTGCTGGCTGGTATCCTGCACTGGGGTGGTCAGAAGAGGCAGCAGATGTGACGATGTGTCTCTGTGGTGCGTGCTGGTGATTCAACAGCTGCAGGTGCTGCATCCCCGAATCGCTTGCATGCTTCTGCTTTACAGCCTGATCTTGTTCTTGATGGTTGACTCGCCCTCTTGCTCCCACCACTACGGCTCCCATGCAGAGGGGACCTTTTGGGATCCCGATACAAACTGGTGGTGTTTTGCTAGGGCCATGAGACCCCACTCGCTAGCCTGGGATCCGGCCACAGTCACCTGAGTGTTGAGGGGGTACTCGAGTCTTTCAGCAAACTGAGCACTTTGTTTTCTGAATAAGAAAGCAGGGTGATAACGAGCACATGTGGAAGTGCTCTTAATGCTGGGTGAGGATGATTTTATCAGTTCTTGTCTGTCTGTTAATTAGTCCTGCCATTTTTTCCATGACATTGCGTTGGACCAATGTAAAGACAATATTTCTCTTGCTCTTTCTGTGCAACATGTCTGCTGTTCCGTGTCTCAATCTGGGTAGACCCTTCCACTGTTACATGACAAACGTACACTTCGGTCTCGCTAGGGTCACATCTCCATCCATGCATAGGAGCCCGTGGCAGTTTTAAACCCAACTTCTCTTGATTATATTTAAGAATAGGAATGCATCTTAGTCCCATTTGTGCCTTAAGTGGAACGGTGTTTTCTGATACTCTTGTCACTTTGGATCCAGGCACATATTGCTTGTCAGTGTTGCTGGGCAGAAGACTTCAATAATTACTGGATGCTGTCCCCAAACCAGAAATGTCTGACAACTGCAGATGAGAGGATCAAGGTGCTATCAGTTAAACTACAGGTTGTTTTCACCTTTAGATAGCTGGGAAATAAAAATTGCTCTCCAATTTCTCAGAGAGGGAAGTGTTAGAAACTATTAGCTAAAAGCTTTCTGCCTGACAGCATTAATTTCCTATTCATTTCATTAAAGGGACATTTTTGGAGGGACTTGTAAATTACAGCATGCTCCTAGCAGAATAATGGCTTCAGGAAAAACATGTAATAGCTCTCCTTAATCAAAATAAGGGCAAGTTGTTGTTTATCCAGCTGAAGAGCTGAGGATCACTAAGGCTTAATTTTTCTGTTTCTCACTAAACAATCACACTTTTTCTGAACTATATTTTAAGAGAAACATGGGTATATTTCAGTAAAGTACAGGCCTATTTGGTTCTTTGTTTGTCTGAACATGTTTATGTTTCTGTTTCCTTTTTTATTTCTGTGTAATTCTCCCTGTTCATGTCCTTCCTTGACTGTGACACGTCAGCCAAAAAGAAGCAACCTCAAACTGTCGGATACAACAGAATTCTGCCCCTCTGGGATAGTGTAGCAGATATTATAATTGTTTAGATAAAAGCTGATGATAAAACCTCATGCCAGAGCTGAATGATTCTTGTCTTAGTCACATAATGGATCAGGTGGGAGTTTTTGCTGGTGCTTGTGCTGCGATGCTCGAGATCAGCTCACACTAACTCTGTGCATGTAAATAATTAACACAAGATGGAAGGAGATCCAGGTTTAGACCACTGATTCTCGTGGGGCTTTTCAGAGAAGGGTGGATGCAAGCTGGCTGGAGATCGTTAGGACCCTGATCTTCAAAGACATTTAGATGCCAAGTCTAAATCCCCATGGGTATTTAGAAAACAAAGTTCATTTAAAATGAACATGCCAATAATCAGATTTTTCTTAAAATGGGGTACTATTTTCCTTCTTAGCTTGGCCTATGTCTTCTTTTAATTGGGTTTTTAATGGTTTTTACTGTGGAGTTGTGATTTCTCTTGCACTATCTTCTCTGTGCTTTGCAATTAAGAACAGTTCTTAATTGCAGTTAGGAACAGTTCTGTGGTCCTGCAGCCTGTAGGTTTAGTTAAGCCTCAGAACCTCAATTTGTCTTGAAGGGTTTTGTTTTCATTATAAATAAATAAAATAAAGAGAATTTAAATAAAGTGGAATAAATACATTTCTGAAATAACACAGCAATTCGGTAGCTGTAATCCCTTGCTTATTGCTCGTGTACTAATGAGGGCTGGCAGCATACTGCGCTGTATCATGGTACCTCCCAAAACCTGGGTGCTTGTGCTCATTCCTACAAGCCTCACTAAGGCACAAAGGTAGGGGCTATTTTTTGAAAGTTAAATACGTGGAGTTCAGTTTTTGGATTATGTGCTCTGTCGGATTTACAGAAATGCAGGTAATTTTCATTGGTAAATTTGTAGCATGATACCTGGGTGGAGGCGGGAAGGGTTATGTGGAGATGGGACTGGATCATGGCGTTAGCAGTTGCAGACTATCATGACCACTGCCTTTTCCCTTAGAGTCTGTGAGCATTTCTAGCCTGTCTGGGTAGACTCCCCAGGAAAAGGACAAAATAACAGCCCTCTGTGTGGGGAAAAATGAAGACTGAAAAGAATATTCAGATTGATGTGTACCTTTCAGTTGGCTTCCTTGCTCTGGTCCAAGAAATGTATTTACCGATCGCAGCATGGCAGGGATTCGGAGTGAAAAGCTGGGCCCTCCCCGTGCTGTGGCAGAGGGCAGGAAGCTTGCGATTAGCGCTGCAACAAAAACATACTTTTCAATGCTAATGGCTGATGTTACTAATAGTGGTGTCGATGCACATGGGAAGAAGTAGAATGAAGAAATAATCGAGAAAACCATGAAGAGCAATAACATTCCCCAGGAATAGCCTTTTTTTTTTTTTCCCTTAGATATATGAAGTGTGGCATCCAGTGCTCCTGCCTATATTGCATTCTCCATCTGGCTGGTTACTGAAAGCTCAGATTCTCCTGGGCTTTTCTGAGTTATTTACTTTAATATTCTGCCTTTTATAGAAAAGATTATCTTACAAACTGGATTCTCCATAGTGGATAGATTTTTATGGTTTAATCCTGGTTTTGATACCTAATTCTATTTTTTTCCTCTTGAATTTAGTATCATTTCCCCTGACACACATACATAAACATGCACAGGATTTCATGTCTTGTTTTTTGTGGTAGTGTCTCATGCAGAGATTCTTTTCTTACCACACTTGATTGAGAAATAACTCCTATGGGATTCAGAGAATTTTTCTATACCTCCAGCTTAGGGACCAAGAAATCCCCACGCCCCTTGTTCCCTTTAAATGGGGACTACAGCCAAAGCCCAATTAATACAGAGGGAATCCTTCCATTGATTTCAGTTATCTCTTTGTCAGACTGTCTGTCTTTTATGCTTCATTATCATTATGACTGAGCATATCATAATACACATATTTATCCTACTACATGTCTGCCAAGGTAAGGAAGCGATAGTCTTTCCACATTCTTGATGGGTATTTGAAGAGCAGCGAGATGAAGTGCTTGATCTGGCAAGAGACTGGATTCAGTTATTGAAGCCCTGGTTTAGATAAATTCCAATGATTGCCACCAAAAAGCCTTACCAAGTGGCTGTAGATGCTGGTGAAATATATGTGTCCTTTGTGCAGATGATGCAAAATAGTATGGGAACAGTTCTGGGAGCACAGCTTGGGATCCAGGACTAGCCATCCTTCTGGGATGACAGCCTTAAGTGAGAACAACAAATCTGCTTTCTCTCTCTCCCCCTGCTCTTTTTCTCCTGGGTACACACTCAGCATTATACTCAGTGGCATATACGCAATGAGCATAAAATCCACCCGGCACAGAGTATTGCTTGGTGGCTGTAGGACTCTGCTGACAGATATGGACCTGAGTTATCTGAAACTGAGCCTGGGTAGTGAATGACCAGTGACATATTGTTCTGTTTCGTTCTTGTGAGATTTCTTGCAAAACATTGGCTCTTCAGAAGAGGTTGGAAAGCCTTAAGTTGGTACTGTGGGTTTGGGGTTTTTTTGTTGTTTCTTTTAATTGGAAGGTAATTAGTTGGTCTGCAGAACGGCTGCTATCAGAATGCTTTGGGTTTCACTGGAGGATGTGCTTAGGATGGGAGGAAGAACGTCTTCCGAACTATAGCCAAAGCAAAACAGCCGGAGTTTTATCAGCTCTGGGATCACGCCAGGAGCTTTCTGTGTTCTTCCTCTATCCCACCCTTCACTCTCACTGATGCAGCACAGTGAAAGATGGATCTCTTCTGGTTTAGGTATTTAATTTTATGTGGGAAAATGTTTTTTAAATTTTCTTTACTTTTTAAGACATCTGTGTAAAGGTCTTGTAATGCCTTAGGCAAATCACTGTGACATTTAAAGCAGAAAGCTTAGGACTGTGTTTAGTCTTCCCATTAGGCTGAAAGGGGTTTAGATTTCCACTGATTGACCACCAAACCCTCCCTTCCTCCCCCCACCAGCTTCACTTCTCTGGCCCAGATCAATGTCAGTAGTTAAATGGATCGATTATTTGAAAGCTGTCTGTTGACCTTTCCTTCATGATTGATTGCATGAAAAGTGCACAAGAGTGTGGCTTCCAGCTAGGCGAGCAGTCACTGCTGATGGCTCTCTTTCACCACTCCCCATAGCCCACTAGGATTTCCCACAGAGGAGTAGGCTGCCTGTGAAGATACCAGACCTGAGAGTGCTCTCAAGTAACCATAATGAAGCTGAAAGCCAGCTCTAGTTTTCCTCAATAGCCAAGAGGAATTATTTATGAAGAGGAGACCAGGGCTGAGTGGTTTACTGGCCTTCAAGACACTTCCTGACTGGAGGTCTGGAATCGGAGAGCCACACGAGCCCTGGGTGGCAGTTGCCTATGGGTGTTGGCAGGTGTCCTGCCAAAAAAGAGAAAAGAAGACAAAACCAGGGCCATCTGACTCCCTGGTGCACACACCAGCATGCACTTGCCACCTCACGTGCTTGCCATCTCACACACGTGCTGTCCTAGCCCGGAGAAGTAATTAACTTTTCTATCTTTCAGTATGCATTTGAAATACAAAAACAGCCTGCAGGAGCAGATGCATAGAATTAGTCTTTGTGCAACTCTTCTTTCTTACGCTTTCCCAGTCTAAAACTAATGTTGTCAGAGCTTTAATTTGCTTTAAATCTTCTGTAACCAATTCCATGGTAACAGGTTTTGATTTCTGGCATATGGAACGTTTTAGTTACTCCTGATTGTTAGCATTATGAATAATAAACCCACCTTTTAACTCTTAAAATAAGGTTTGACAGTGCAGTAAGTGACGTTCTGTTTGCACAGAAGCAGAGAATACAAATTACCCTAAATCAGGTAATGGGAAGCTGATGTATGATGATTATGTTGTTTCATCACCCAGTTTTTAGTAGGTTGTGCAGGATCCGTAACTCACTGCATGATCTCCCTTTTAAATCACTTTCTTAATAAACATGTAACAACACTAGCCTGATGTAGGGCACAGCATGACTCTATGCTTAATCTGTGTTTTATAAACCAGCAATATACCACAAGTAATGAAAAGGTTCGTAATGTCAATGCTTGATTCTGATTATCGAGGAATTGCTCTCCGTAGAGTGTGGGGTGACATGGAGAGTGGAGCAGGCTGAGAGTTGAGGTTTCTGCTGATAAATACTATGTACCAAAGCCTAGTTTGGTGCATGAAATTACTATTGTAACCTAGGTTAATGGTGGGTGCCGGGCAATTTGGCAATGAGAACAAAGGTTGGGGTTTTTTTGATGGCAATGATTTGCCATCAACTGGATTCTCTGCCCATCCATGCTCTTCAGGTCTGGCACTGCAGGATGGTCCTGCTGGTTTCTGCTGATAAATACTATGTACCAAAGCCTAGTTTGGTGCATGAAATTACTATTGTAACCTAGGTTAATGGTGGGTGCCGGGCAATTTGGCAATGAGAACAAAGGTTGGGGTTTTTTTGATGGCAATGATTTGCCATCAACTGGATTCTCTGCCCATCCATGCTCTTCAGGTCTGGCACTGCAGGATGGTCCTGCTGCAGGGACAAACTGTGGAGAAGATGGCTTGTGGAGGAGCTCTGAAAGGCATGAGCTGGGAGCGAGGAATGAGTGAGTCTGTTGGAGGCTGAAGAGGGCTTGGGAAACTTAGAGAGGTCAAAAGTGTGATCTTGCTCCCCATGGAGGGAAATATTTTCAGCCTGCTGTAATAACGTTTGGGGCATGGTGTGGTGGAAGGAAGGGCAAACAGAGCTGAAAATGGGAGACCTACCTCCTGCAAACTGCTGCCTGTATAAAAACCACCCTAAGTTTCAGCAGAGAGCTTGGGAATGGTGCTTTGCAGTATTTATCATTGACTAACTTTGTCCTTGTGGCTGCTGGAGTCTGATTTGGGGTTACTACAACTGGTGTGGTGTTGTATGGGTCCTAGCGATGCGTCTGAGCTAGGGTAGGATGTGAGTGCCTAGCTCTGCAACTGTCCTGAACTGCTGGGGCAAGATGGGCAGAGCCAGGCCAGAGCTGTCAGCTCAGAGAATATCTTCTGGGACATTCATGGATTTGCGGGGCCTCCATGTGGCTGAGCACCCAAAAATGAAATCGTAATAGGGAAAATCCAACAGATCCACCTGAAGGATACTTGTACTAGAGGGTGGTGGTTAATGGTATTTCCACGTTCTCTCCATTTGGCTCTACTCTTCTTCCAGCTTTCATGAAAGTTGTATATGTCTTTTTTTGTCTAGCTAAGACACGTAGTCGATGACTTGACAACTCCTCATGTTCTCCTCCACACAACATGGGTTCATTATGGCAAAACCCTCCATTTGTCTTGAACACCCTCGTAATAAACAAATGCCATCAGCATGCCACCAGTTGCCACTGTTGGAAGGTACTGGTGGAGAGGGTTCACCGTCACTTTCACATCATCCTCCAAGTGGTCTAATAAAACACCAGGGAGAGCTGTTTCAGGGTTAATAAAAGAAACTGTAGCTCTTGTAATTGATAGTAGCTCTTGCTCATCTATCTAGTCAAAACTAATGCCTTTCTTTTTCCTAAGGGATGAGAGATCAAATAGTGACTTACCAAATCATAGGGAAGTGAGATTATTTCAGACTCTAAAAATAGTGTAATAGGGAGTAGGCAATTTATTTTGTCTCTTGGTCCAAGATAATTTCAAGTTACTCCTTGTACTGGAAGGGAGAGGGAAGGAAGGAGAACAGAGACAGAAAAGGAACAAAATAAATATTAAAAAAAAAAAAAAAGTTGGCAGGAGCCAGCTTGCTTTCAGACCCAGTCTGAACATAGTGTATGCTCAGTCTGCACGGCTACCCATTTTCTTGCCCTGCTGATTCATCTGGAGTAACCCCATGCATGATGCTTATTTCACTTGGGGTGGCTTGGTTGGGTGAGAGAGGTTATTAAACAAAGCAAATCCATAATATTTGAGAAGTATTTCTGTAGTTAGAATTAGCAGGAGAGTTGGTGTGTGTTAGAAGGGAGGCTGGCACTTACTCATTTATTCTGATAAAAGATGGAACGGTAACAAAAACTTCCTGGGCAGAAAGCTGCTCTATTAAGGCCTTGAGGAAGTAGACGGCACACTGGATGCTAGGAACACCGACAGGCGTGGAGTCATGCAAGACTGTAGCAGAAGTGGCTCTGCCTCCCTGCTCAGCTCTTGTACTGAAGTGGTGTGGAGAATCTACAGACACCATGCGTAAGTCACTCAGTTTAATGTCCCCTGGGAGAGCGCCTTCCTCTTTCCAGCAAACCTTCAGGGTTTGTTCCAGTAATTCTCTTTCTTATATTGTTTTTAAAATAGATATTTTTCTGGAATTAAAAAAGAAACCTATAGGGACATTCTTCTCTTGCAAAGATAGGATGATGGCCTTTAATAGGGCTGTAAAACTGCAGACCTATCAAAGATGACATTTACAATTACAAAGCTGTTCATGGGAGAAGTGATTGCTTGAAAGTAGCCAACACCCGGCTGTTTGGGTGCTTGGGCATAACAGGGTCGAGTTTCCATTATGCCTCACTCAGACCAGGGACTCGAACTTCAGTTTCTACTGAAAAACAACCACTGAGTGTCCTGACTATTGACTGTTGAGTTCATTCCTGAGTTGGACCTTGCATGCTCTGAAGAAAGAACTGGCAAAGGCTTCAGAGAAATAAGCTTATTTCATCAAGTTGTTTTCTTTAAGGATACTATGCCAATTTTCCTTCAGGAGGGGGTGAAAGGAATGTCTAAAAATTTCCAGCCAACCTTTTAAAGAATGAAACAAAATATAGATGTCATATCAGTACCCACTCTCTCTCCCTTCCCCAGGAATCCTTTCATTGCCAAAGCTGAGATACAACCATGACTGTGCAACAAGTGCCAAGAAAAATCCTTATTCCAACACTGGTGTCCTTGCATGGTCCTTGCAACCCAGCCCTAAGAGGAGTCTTTGTGTCTCCCACTGATATTGCCAGTTAGAGCCTGTGGACAACTTCTGAGCACGTGTTTACAGCTCAGGGAAGCAGTTACCTGGGGTCACTGCAGGGCTTTGTTGTGTGGAGCTATTCCTGAGCAGGGTATTTGATTCCTACACGGGGTCTCGCAGTGTGCCGGAGGTAACAGCACTTTAGCTTCGAATAAAACCAGGGTTGGTGAAGAATTGTTGTGATTACATCCTCTTTGTTTCTGTTCAGCCAAGCTTCCTCTCCTTCCTCTCCTTTCTGTCTTCTCCCTCCCAGCTGTCTTTAGCTCTCTTTCCCACTCAGCACTGGGTGCCTGACTGTTCCCGGTGTTGCTGTGCCCCACACTCACATTTCCACAGGGAGTCCAGCCATCCTTTCCACAGCATCTCCCCTCCCCCAGCTACCTGACTTCTGATAGACTGGGGAGTGAAAATGCTTTCCTGTCCACTGCCATCGCAAAGATGACACCGCATTTTGCAAATGACCCTTTCATCCCTCATGGAAAGCTCTGGGTCTGGGCTTCAGATGTCAGCAGTTTTATTTCCCAAACGGGCCTTTCCCCGTAGGTAGGCAGAAAGCAGTAGGTTGATGGAAGGCACACAAGAGCTATTTAACTCCCTGCCAGCTTAATATAATGGTCTGCACCAGTGTGCTGCCTTGAAAAAAAGGGGAAAGATATCAGGCAATCTGGTTTGTTTTCATTTAGGGGAGAAATGGAGACATTTTGAGAGATTAAGTGATATGCCTAAGGCTGGGCAGGGGGTCTGACCGGAGCTCAGACCTGAATTTACTGTTGCCTGCCCATGTAACTCGAGCTGAGGACTTTTTCTAACCTTTGAATAAAATGTATTTAAAGCTAAATGATTACAGTTCTTTCTGGCACGGCTTCTTTCACACCACCCTAGTAAATCCAAGGATATTAGAAAGTTTCAGAATAAACTCAGGTCACGATACCCTGCATTTTCCTGAAGTCTCCTAGTGAATTTTGAGAACATAATTTCTATTTTATCATGGTGAAAAGTAGCACCTGCAGTGGGTTTATTTCTTTGCAAATGCCAAATCTAATGTTTCAAAGAAAGCTCAAGATGAAATGAAAATGAGAGCAGAAGGGTACGTAGCTGTCATTAGCCTTAAGATTGTTTATGAAAACCCGAGATGACATACAGCTTTAAATGACATTGATTGGCGTACTTTAACTTTGTGCTAATGGACTAATGACTTGCAAAACTCTGAACCTTCAAAGGAGGGGGGAAAAAAAAAAAAAAGACAAGACTGGCATCTGTGAAAGATGTTGATTGCAATCTGTGGTATTCAGCTGACTTTTCCAGTAAGTGTTAAATATGCAGGACACTACACAGAATTGTAATTGTAGCTATGAAAATAAAGTAATTCCTCAAGTAACAAAGTATTTTGTCTCTAGTGCCAGGAATACAAGTGTTGAAACGAGTACTTGGAACTGTAGCCTCTCGACACTAGAGGCAACCCTTGCTGCAGTTCAGCAGCACGTAGTGTCTGAACAGTCCTTCTGCATCTTCGGCCTAAAGGAAGGAGAACTGAAGGAATAAAGCTAAAACAATATGACCCCCTTCCTCCTCCTGGTGCAGAACACTTACCAACTGCCTTTGATTCTTGTTTTCCCCTTAACTCAGTCAGATGTTTGGGATAAAAGGGATTTGCCTTAAATTTCCACTGTGGTGGTAACTGTTTCTTCTCGTATTATCCCGAGTAAAACGTGCCACTCCAAGAATCCTTTTGAGACATGAAATACTGCTGAAAGGTCACTGTTTAGAGCACAGCCGATATAGCATGAGACACTGCTAATCTATCGATTAGATGATGAATATGTTGACAAGCAGCTGAATTTTAATAATTAATCATGAAAAAACTAAGGCGAGTTAATAATTTAGAGTCTGATAATGGAGAGTGGTGCGACTCCTTCAGTAGGCAGTTTCTGTTAAGTTTCACCTCTGTTAATTTTAACCAAAAGGAGCACTGTCACTTTTAATTATCAACGAGAAGCTCTTGGAGCTGTACAGCTGGCACAGGGGAGGTCAGCTCCAGTAAACGTTAACAGCTCAGAGAAAAAAATTTGGGGAACGCATATAAAGACAGTCTAAAGCTAATCAACACAGGTTGGTTCCTCAAGGTGTACATTTGCTTCACCATAGCAGTGCATTTGCATTACAGCAGACCAAACAAGTAAAATGGTAAAAAGATGAATACATTTCCTCCTCTTTCCTTTAAGTGTAGGAACTAAAACCATTTTGGATTCCCAAAGAAATGAGACATAGGTACTGATACTTGTCAGGCAGCTTTCCCCTGCAAAAACTTTGCAATTTTTTATTTAAATAGCCCATTTCAACAGAAAAATATAAGTGACTCCACAGGGTCTTTCTCCAAGCTCTGTGAAAATTGGTAGCAGGATATGAGAGGCCCTAAATGATGTCCTGGTGGAGGGAAGGATGCGTGTGTGGAGGGAGTGTGCTGCCCTCCTCCACCCTGTCCTAGCAGCTGCAATGGGAAGTCTGTGGTGCTACCAGTGGTGAGAGCCCACTGGGACCAGGGAAGAAGGCACAGGGGATGTAAGGCAGGAATTTGAAGGAAACAAGGCTTCAGCAATTCTGCCTGCTGAGGGAATAACTTTTGCTTTTATATCCCAGTTGCTAAATTCATCCTGCTTTCTCAGGGCTGAATATGCCAGTGTAGGGCACTGCAGCGTGCGCTTTGTGTAAGATTGCCAGCGTGGCATTAGATGCTGCAGTGCCTGAGCACTGACTTGTGTTTCTCGCTACTTAGGGTAGGAAATTCCTGGAATACTGGGGCTACTGAGGTACCTATTCAGTTATCAGAAGCATTTGGCAAGTGCAGCCACTGTAGCTGAAATGTTATTTTAGCAATTTTATAAAGCTCTTTGATAAACAGAAGTTGACGTTTCTAAGGAACCCTGTTCTTTTCACCCTTGTGGCAGTCAGAGTTGGCCAGCAGAGAGGAAACACCTCACATGGTGTGGCTCAGGTTACACAAATCAGAAGATTTAACAGACTTTTCAATGTTCGCTGTTTAAATAGCTGCTTTTGTTCCAGGCTTGGCCGAGTTTTCAGAGGGCTGCCATTCTCCACTTGACTGTCTTGTTTGCCAAAGTTGGCCGTTTCTGTTAAAGACGTGTTGGCCTGGCTTTAAAAGAAGAAATAGTAAAGCAGGGCAGTAAGTAGTTAAAGTATACGCTGTGTAACATTCAGAGTTACTTTACTTGGCCTCAGCACTGTAACGGTGGTAAAAAAAAAATTAACACCAAAAAAATGCGTGTGAAGAACGCCGCTTCTGAGAAGCTCTCTGAGCAGTACCCGCTTGCCACCCTTACATCTCCAAGTGTGTGATCTGTCTCCATTAGTTGTTTGTTTTGGCCAGACTCCAAGGGGTTTGTACTACAGGCTGTTTTGTCACTGCAGTTGACATAACTCACAGTGTTTCCCTTTGGTTTTTCACTAGATTTAACCGTATTTGTTGCATTGCACATAATAACTTCATCTCACTGTTTGTAGTTTTGTGTCAGTTGTGTTGATGTGTGATGAAGGCATGTCCTGTCATGATTTTATGTCATTATATGACAAAACACCTTCCTCATAAATTAACACAATTTGATTAAGTTGTAGCATTGGGTCAAGTTATTCCACTGGCAAAGTTGCAGGAGTCCCAGGGACCCAAACTAGTTCAGAACAGTAACAAAGCTTCAGGCTGAACTTGTGGGATGTGAGATACTCCCCACAAAATAAGGATTGTCCCATTAACTTCTTTGTAGGCAACTTCTGTGTTATGTCGTAGCCTGAGGCTGCTACTAAAACTGTTCCTGAACTGGCTAGTAAGCACGGGTGGATGAAATAAATGTGTTAGGCATCCATTCTTCTAAAGACAACACTTGCATATATCTGCACCTGCCGATTTCCAGACAGCTTGAGTGAAAGAAGTCCCCAGATGTGTGTCCTTCTTACTCCCCGAATCCTTTACAAAGCAGTACTATGTGTTGTAACAGTTGTGCGTACGTTTGAAAGGATGACAGTCTGTAAGTTTGGGACCTGCACCCGGTGCACCATCTATTCACGGGGTTCCATGATCCACAAATTATTACATTTCTGTGGGCCAACCTGCTGCATAAATTGTGATGCTTAGGTACGAACAGAGAACATTACCTGGCAGTAAAAAATAAAGCTATGCCTATTTTATAGTAAATCATAATTAGTTAGTCATGTCCTCAATAAAATGTGCCAGCGTCTCTGAAGTTGTATGTGAACCTTGTGCAATTCTGGGCAAATGTCTCCATGAAAGGGTCAGATACGTTTCAGATGCCCTGAGAAGCCCACTTACTTAGCACCAGACTTGGGAGCAAAGTCTGTATCTCAGGGGTCACCAAATTCAACCCCTCTATGTTAATGCTATCACCTACTGACTTGATTTATTTGTTGAGGTAATTGCATATGTTATTACTCAATTAGTGTAGAATTTTTATTTATAATTCACTCATCTATAAATTCCAGGCGAAATAAGACTGCATATCGGATAATCTTTGTATTTGTTATATATACAGAAAGAAATAGTTGTGCCACATTTCTGTGTATGGGGTTTTGTATCAGCAGTCATCAGTTTCCTTTCTGTGAGCTGGAGACAGAGTAACATTGTGTTCTTTCTTAAAAATAAGTGCTTTTGAGTTAGATTCCATATATATGTATAGAAGATTTTTGAGAATCTTGTCACTTTTTCAAATGTAACTTTTTTTATAGGTGACAGAAAGAAGCTGGAAGTATAAAATTACAAAAAAACACCCCCTAAATCTTCCATCTTGCCAGTCATTTATCACTTTACAGCATATAGAACTCTGGAGCTTTTTTTTATCCAAATAGTTATTAATGTTATATTAATTAATTATAACATTATATAATGATAACGTTATAATAATAACTATTTCTCTCTTCAGTACAATCTATGGACAAGAAGACAAATCAAGTCTAGCTTTCTCATGTTTTATTTTAAAAGGATTAGCTATTAGGTTTTGATTTCAGGCCAGCAGAAAGCCCTTGCACTTTAACTATCCCTACCTAGAAAATAGTTTTCCTCGTCATTCAACCGGTAGATGTAAAAAGTGAGGTCTCCCCTACAAGCTCCCATAGTTGATGAATGGTTAAAATAGCCTCTTGCATTTTGGCTTTTACTACATTTTAAACAAAGGACATTGTGTTTATTCCTTCCCTAAGCAAATGGAGCAATGAAGTAACCTATTCTACATGTCTTAAAAGCAATGATGAGAGACTTTAATGTTTAGGAACTAGCAAACTCGCTTTAGGATTGCGATGAATCACATATACGGTAATGTTACCTCTTCTCTGTCTGCTACAGATCTGCAGCTCAGAGACAATGCTCAGGGGCGCACCACAATCTCGTCCCTTGTGTGCCCTGTGACACATTCACTCCTTCCTCTAAGGTAAAAAACAATTTTCACCTGCCTGTCAGAGGAACAAGGAGAGAAAAAGAGAAAGGACCCAATCCTGCCAAGCGCTAAGCGTACCCTAAAGTCTTTCATTCCCTCAGCTCCCCAGTGATTAAGATGCTCGTGTTTGTCCATTCAGCATTCGGCATGGCAGCATGGGGAATTCCAAGTGCTCATTTCTGATTTGCTTGTTTCTGCCCTCTAGTTGATCCCTTGGTTTTTTGTTTGGTTGCTCAGTGGCAGCCACAAGGCTGGTGCACTGTATCAGTAAAAAGTAAAACCAGTTACATAAATCAGATAAAGAAAATACCAGTCAATTTCTTTTGGGAGTTTATCTGTTTTCAATTACTTTCATATGACTGATGTTGTGTGCTGAGCTAAGAAGAAAAGAAAGCAAGCTGACAGTACCTTTGGCCGTTTTAAGATCTCTTGTGGCGAGTTTAATGCTCCTTTTGCAATTACTGGGAGTTGTCTACTTGGCTAATCATAAGAGAACAGTGAGGTAAAGCCCATAAAACCATAAGTTAAAGAAAGTTAGGGTTTTCCTCCTGTGGTCTCTGATCTATCGTGGTGCAACTGCTTGCAGCTCACTGGTACTCACAGGTTACTCCCGAAATAAGTCCAGAGGAGGCCACGAAGATGATCAGAGGGCTGGAGCACCTCTCCTATGATGAAAGGTTGCAAGAATTGGGCTTGTTAACCCTAGAGAAGAGGAGGCTCTGGGGAGACTTTCTTGCAGCCTTCCAGTACCTGAAGGGGCCTACAAGGAAGCTTGGGGGGGACTTTTTACAAGGGACTGTAGTGACAGGACAAGGGGTAATGGGTTTAAATTGGGAGTAGGGAGGTTTAGATTTGATATCAGGAAGAAATTCTTCCTGGAGAGGGTGGTGAGGCACTGGAACAGGCTGCCCAGAGAAGCTGTGGATGCCCCATCCCTGGATGTCTTCAAGGCCAGGCTGGACGAGGCTTTGAGCTACCTGGTCTAGTGGAAGGTGTCCCAGCCCATGGCAGGGGGGGTGGAAGTAGATGATCTTTAAGGTCACTTCCCACCCAAACCATTCTGTGATTCTATGAATAAACTGCACTCTGTGTAGGCTAGAGATGTATCCCAGCATTTTGGTGCTAAGAGAGAGAAATATACTTGTGGTTTTGTTTGCCTTTATTTTGCAAAGGGTTTTTTTGTTTTGGTTTGGTTTTGTTTGTTTGTTTTGGTTTGTATTTTAAGAAATTGTTGGGGCATAAAGTGTTTCCATATGCTGCAGCATGGAAAATTGGAAACTTAAAACTTGATACTGGTGAAGTATAATCATTTGCTGTTTACACTAGAAGAGCCAACATCCTGTAGAATCTACCCAGAGATGCCAGGAAGGCATGATTCCTCCACTGCTGAGCTCCCCAAGTCAGTATAGGCACAGAGAAGATGACACAGGCCAGAGCAGATAGAGAATGTTAAAATGGTAGTCAAGTCTGTTCTCTGTAATAGGGCACAATTGTTTCTTTAAGGGTATTTCACAAGTAATGAAGCTAAACAGCTTAGTTTCATTATCCAAGCTGAGTGCATGGGGAATACATTTCAATATATCATCTAAGTCTCCATGTGATTTAAGTCTGTAGTGGTCATGGTCTGTTCAACATAACACTACATTTGTAGGAGTTGGACTTTTAAACACAATTAAAACTTCAGTTCCCAAAAGTACACGAAGTCTAAATTTTTGTAAAGGATTCAGTGATTGCACAAATAAAGACGTTTCCCTGACTAATTAGTTGGGGATCACTGCAGGCCATCATATCTTTGGCATGTCCCATCTTGCAGACTGTACAGAGCTTGGGCACTCTTACTGCTCAGAGCTTGGGTAAGAGAGGAAGAAGCAAACTGGAGAGTTGCTGGAGTCGCTGGGCTGGCAATACTAGGCAGTTGGCTTCTGGATGCTTGACTTTGGTACAAGGATGAAACGAGTATTTTCTGGCCTGCTGTATGGAGAAAGACCCTGTCCCTCTATGGGTGTCCTGAAAACAGAACAGGATGGGAGACAGAGCTGGGAAATTAAGTAGCTCATGTAGACTTACGGCTGCAGAAATAGCTACCAGTCTCAGTGTTCCCAGATGCAGGCACTTACACTGAGTCATGGCTTTGAGAGGGAAATTGATGCTGAATACGTCTTAAAGAATTTTGACTCCACAGCATATCTTATGCAGAGTAAACTGCATTGCTTTAAAATTTCTTTTAGCTGCAGTGACTTTGAAGCAATTTAAAAGAAAAAAAAGGCAGGTAACAAGTGTAGATGACATGAAGAGCCCTTGGCTGGTCTCTGCCTGCCTCTGTCCAGCAGGGCGCTGGGCAAGATGGTGTTTATCTTGGTAATGTCCCTTCACGTCTTATGCTTTCCAACCTGAGTAACTCGCTGTAAAGCATCATTTCTTTCTCCTGTGTGGTGCATGCACAGGGTGAACAGGAAAGCTTTGGTGAACCCAATCTGGTCCCACAAGAATTCAGCAGGGAAACATTCACTGATAACCATGGAAGCGAGATTCAGCTTTGCTTGCCTGATAGATTACATTATCCAGAAGGTAAAACTTGCTATTTTGAGTTCTTTGATAACCTTGTACTAATTACTGCTCACTGATAAGCATTGTGCTGTTCTTCAAGCAGTGAGTAGAAAGCAGAAGATGCCGTCAGTGTGTAAGATCAAGAGATACAGGAGACATCGCAAGGCTATCTGGCTCATTTGCCTGCGTGCCCTCCTATGATCTCAAAAATCTGCTGCGACTTGGCACTCTGTGGAAAAGCCGTAATAGGCAAAACAAACATGATGCTGGCGACGCAACATTAAGCGACTGATGATGTTAAGAAATGTACTAATACTTGTGTTGGAGGCCGTCTGGTCTGGTGTAGCCCTCCTGAGCCTCGTTAATAGATGAATATTGTGTATTACACAATGAAGTGCTTTAGGATAAAAGTCTTTGTTATTGTTGCTACATTTTGTGAAATTAATATTTTCTGATTTATAGTTCCCCTGCCTCTGTTCTGCTTGTATGTATGCAGTGTAGATACGTTTTGAAAGAATTTTGTATTTCATCTCTCTTCGGAAAATTATTTTCCCTGAAGATGCCTGGTTTTCCCTAATGTGGGCGAGTGGCAGTGAGTTAATGAATTTTTGCTGCTTTCTGTAAGAACTTTCACCAGAGACACTTCAGTAATAGGATAGTAGCGAAGGTAAGCAGAATCTAAATTTTACACAGCTGAAATGCCTGCTTTGATGGAAAGGGGCAGAATTATGAATATCAGATATTCCAAACTGTTTTGAGATGACTAGATTCATTTGAAATACAGCATCGGTGCAGAGAAACAGCCTGGGGCTGGATTGATCTTGTTTACTTACTGACACGTTCTTTCCATAGTTGTTTGTCTGTGCAGAAATTTGCCCATGCAAAACTGTATGCACGGGGGAACCAGGTTCATTTTAGACCTTTGGACTGATATTCTTTAGAAAATCTGGGTTGTCAAAAAGAAATTTAAAAAAAAATTCATTGTTTCTTAATGTTTAAAAAGGAAGCTCAGGATCAGTTTAAGCCTTTAACGTATTTCAATGCCTCTGTCTTCATTTAGTGTCCCAGTACAGTGATCTCTCAAAAGAAATATTTGGTATTTTTCATTCCGATTTGCCAAGGAACCTAGTGTAAGGGGTAACATCTTGTACTGGCATGCTGTGTTGCTGTTTCTGTTGGTTTGTTATCTCCCACATCCTGCTGCAAGAAAAAATGGTGCTACTGCCCAGGTTCCTAAATTATAGAGCTCTTCCTTCTCTCCTACCTCCCACCTTCACCCGCAAATCGTGCGGGGGGCCTTGAGGTCAAAGGGAAGAGAATGCCAGTTCTCCTGTGACAACATTGTTTATAATGATTTATTATTTCTATTAGTATGGCCTCCTTAGAGGCCACATTTGAAGACTGGGGCTTAGTTGCACTAGGTGCATTCCAAACGTGGTAGAAAAAAGCAGGCATCGTCCTGAAGATACTTGTTAATCAAACACGCTTGCTGTCCGCAAGTCAGACGGGTGTGTAAGGTGGCTACAGGGAGAAGAAGGTACAAGGTAAAACAGAGGAGCAGATTTGTAGTACAGTAAATATATGCAGAAATGAAAGGGAAATGTGCTTGATGTCAGACACTAAAATATATCTTAGCAGCCTCTGAAAAAGAGTCAAGACTGAGCACCGTGGCTGGACCTGGTGCTTACCAGAAGGGTTAACAAGACTGGCGATAAACCCCTAGGTAATGGTGGCTCTGAAGAGTTGCATTTACTTTGGAATTTACTTTTATAAAAGCATGAAATTTTATGTAGAAACAAAATCTATAACCACCTCTGTAAACATAGAAGGCTTTAGTATCATTGAGAATGATGGACCATATTCCGTATGCTGCTGCAGGACAGATCTTGTATTAGGACTGTAGGATCAGAGTGAGTAATTCAATATTGGTTATTTCCTAAGCTTTGTCTTTGGTGAGCATAAAATACAATTTTCTTGAGTCAATTTATTATTTGTTTACTTGTTTTTTTTCCCCTACCAATCTGCTCCTGCCAGACTTACCTGGGTCACTCTGACCAAAGCCAGAGGTGCTCTAGCACACTCAGCCTGGGGCAGGGAGGGACCAGCCCTCCCTACTGCCTCCTGCAAACATGCCCTTACCATCCTGCCTTGCCTTTCCACTATGCCAGGACCCGTAGCCCCAAGAGCATCCTCCTTCTGTGGCTGGCAACGTTGCAGCAGCTTGTTGTGCCCCTGTAGCCAGCCTCTGGGCTCCAGCTGTGGCAGGAGCCAGGAGGTACAGGGACGAAAAAGGAAGCGAGTGTTAGGGAAGGGCAAAAGATTTTTTTCTGATGTCTTCCTTCTGTTTCTTCCTTCTGGAAACATTGGGACATGAGTTGTGTTTAAGAGTAGCACAGATATAGCTGTTGCCTTCAGCAAGAATATGCCGAAAAGCAAACTTGCTGGAATTACACTTTTGCTTATTGCTCCCATGAAGCAGCAGCCTTGTGAAGCTGGTGATAAATCATGGTCCAAAGCCCAGAGCAATGATGAGGTGAAGTATGGAAAAAACCTGCAAAGGAGAAAGCGAAGACAATGAGGGGGCATTGATTTGATTTTGATAGCTGCTAAACAAAGTGGGCTGACAAAACCCATTAATGCCTCTTTCAGCTGCCTCCACAGGAGGCCAGCTGCCAAACAAGAGAGGAAATGGTGGGGGCGAGTTATGTGCCGCCTCTAAGACTGATGACTTCTTATGGTTGATGGAGCCGGAGCGGCTTGCTCATGGATGTCCTGGCATATCACAGAAAGGCTTGGGTCTTTGCTTTCTGACAGGGGATCCTGAAGGAGAGGCAATACAAGTGTGTTGCTTGCAGTAGGCTGTCAACAGTTGGCTGTGGGAAGTGCCTGAGCTCTGTCTCAGTTCACCTGAAAATACCCTATTCTTGTGCAGGGCATGGCAGCCAGGCACTGCCAGCGCCGACACACTGCAGGATGTGATGAAGATAGTTTTGGCAAAAGTCCTTAGTGTTACAATGTCTCCTTGCTGGATTTTTTTATGGCGAAGTTTAATGTTAATGGGTTTTTTGCGTGATCAGCCTTCATTTTCCTACTCAATGAAACTCTGAGATAATCAATGTACTGGTGCTTGTGTTAAATAGCCGTAAGAAGTGTTGGGTTGTGGGAAGCAGCAGAACAAGGTGCGGTGGTAGGGCCGGGTGGGGGACTACTTTTCTGGCAGCAGTACTTGCGGCAGGTTTATTTGTTAATCTTCCCCTTTTTGGTTTTCCTCCCCTGCTCTCCACTCCCCTCCAGGATTAAAATATTCCCATTTGGGTCTATGTGCATTTACAATCTTGCTTCAAGACTGTATCTGAGCACATTCTTTCTCAAAATAGTTTCCACATTGGCCATGATGAGAGATGCTATTTGTGTCACTGTTCATCTGTAAAAATTTTTGCCGAAGCAATGAGATAGTGCTTTGAGATCAGGGGGCCATTCCACAGAAGCTCAGGTTGTTTCAGTAATGGAGAAGGAAAGAGCAGCCGCAAATTGAACATTTTATTGTTGGTAATGTCCAGCCAAGATGGCTAAAACAGGATGCTGACTACAGCGCTGCTTCTTTCTTCTGTTTTAACATTTCTGTGGCTAGAAACTTGAAAAACACAACTAAATTTTGCCATAATCAACAGACATGAAGTTTAATTACAATGCAATAAAATAGCTGAGCTAGTCTTAAAGTGGTGCTCAGTTGATAGGCTAAAGGAAGTCTGAAAGAATGGTCTTCCTGTTCGTTTTACCATCACATTCTTTCACTGGACATTTTCACGTTATGCACCAGGGAAAATTGTTGGCAATCTGTTCAGTGTGAGTGACACTATAAAGGGAGAAGTCGCTGTCCAAGCATTCCCACACCAACCAAGGAGTCACACACTCCCCACCCAAGATGTTAGCTGCTGGGACTGGAGTGCCCTCGCCATGGGTGATTCCCTGGAGCTGGTGGGATGCCCCTCTCCATTCCTCACACACACACTCACTCTTGGACTCTAACTTTCCTCTCAGCCTTGGCCCCAGGTGTCTCCAAGCAGAATCTCCAACACGACGTATGCCAGACAAGTTTATTGAGTGGTACAGCGGTGAATGGTGAAGAACAGCTCGAGCTGAGTGCCTCCAGAGAGGGATCCCGAACAAAAGAATCTCTGGGGAATCATACTTTTACAATCTACATTCTCCTCCCCCCCATGTGACGGTTTGGTCCAATGGTAATATTTGGGTCTGGCATCTCCTTGTTCACATATGATCATTTCTCTGTCTTCAGGTGAGCCATTTTTCTCCTTATCTTGAGGAGGCAGCTTCTGCTGATGGATGTGACTATGTCTAGTTTATAGTGGTTTCGGGGCCTTCCCTCATGTAACTGAGTAAGAGTTTAGCTTAAGTTCAGCGGTACCTAGGTGGAAGTACACAGCTTGTGGCCTAGGGCTTTTTATTAATTCTATACAATGGATTCCATTTGAACTAGAAATTACTACTATAATAACAAAGCGTCTTAAAACACTGTGGATTTGTACTTGTGCCCAGATGGCCATGAAGGCCAACAGCATCCTGGCTTCTATCAGGAACAGTGTGGCCAGCAGGACTAGGGAAGTGATTGTCCTCCTGTACTGGGCACTGGTGGGGCTGCACCTCAAATCCTGTGTTTGATTTTGGGTCCCCAACTGCAAGAAAGACACTGAGGTGCTAGAGCGTGTCCAGAGAAGGGCAACGGAGCTGGGGAAGGGTCTAGAGCACAAGTCGTTTGAGGAGCAGCTGAGGGAGCTGGGGGTGTTCAGCCTGGAGAAGAGGAGGCTGAGGGGAGACCTTATGGCTCTCTACAACTACCTGGAAGAAGGTTGTAGTGAGGTGGGTCTTGGTCTCTTCTGCCAAGTGACAAGTAATAGGACAAGAGGAAATGGCCTCAAGTTGCACCAGGGGAGGTTTAGATTGGATATTAAGGAAAGTTTCTTCACCACAACATTACTGAGCACTGAAACAGACTGCCCAGGCAGGTGGTTGAGTCACCATCCCTGAAGGTGTTTGAAGGACATGAGAATGAGGTGCTTAGGAATGTGGTTTAGTGGTGAGCTTGGCAGTGCTGGGTTAATGGTTGGACTTGATCTTACATGTCTTTTCGAACCTAGAAGATTGTATGATTCTATTTTGACAGCAAGCCAGAGTTGGCTTGTTTACTCAAGTGGTAGCCAACTGGCCAGAGACCCAAATTTCAGAGACCTCATAGCCCTAATAGAAACTTTGTCACTAAAACTCTGCTCTACTTTTAATGCCGTTTGTTTCTGTTTTATGTGAAAAAAAGATAACCTACTCAAACTTACGTGGACAATTTTTCTTTGACTGCATATGTCTGATGTAGAAGTCTGTACATTACTAATAGGGGCAAATTAAGTGAGACTGCTGAGTGTTTTCCTAGATACATTACCAAATAACCTAACTAATGGCTTGTGCCTGGCTAATGTGCCCTTTCTTGGCAGTAAAGTTGACTGACAGGGTTTCTCGGTGCTCTCTATCCTTCCTTTGCTTGCTTTTACCCACTTCACCAGATTCTTCCCTCGTGCCTGTGTCCACACTAGTGTTTGTGGGGGCAGTGCTGTAACCATATTGACATGATCTGAGTTGAGGAATAAAGCCTTAGAAAAGATTGAGTTCATTTTTTTAACTCATATCCCTTCTCCAATGTAATTTGTAATAAAACCTTTAAAATTATCAGTGTTAACTGAGCAAACAGTGAGCTGGTTTCTCCATCCCAAAGTGATGCAGACAATATCTCTTAAACTGCAGATACCACTGGTGCCTATTCTAATCTCCCTCCTTTATCCTACCACTTGCTGCATTATTCTCCTTTCCATTTCCATCACCTTCCTTAAGCATCTGATAAGCAAGCATCTTCTGCATGTGTACAGAATTGCTGGCTTCCAGGACTTTTATTTCCATTACTTGCATCAGGACAACACTAATGAGGTATGAAATCATGCTGACCATGAGACATTTCCTAAGCAAATTTTCCTCCAAAATAAGCAGGCATCTGGGCCTGGTGGAGCAGTGGAAGTTGCGTGGCGCAAGGAGGGCCTTGAGAGCCATATGTTTGAAGGCTGCTGGTGACATTTCCTTCCTTATATGGTTTATTTCTACAGTTTGTTTGTTTTCTTAATTGCTCTCTGGTACTAAGTCTCTGTGGACTGTAATGGATGTAAAACAATCTGTATGATTCAAGGAAAAGCAAGGTTTTGACTGTCTTGTTATGCATACCAATAAGTGGAATACTGTGAACTACGAATTTAAGGAACCCACTGTCCGTTGAACTACCTGTAAAACAGTCATAACTTAAATCCTTTGTTCTAACTATAATTTAATATTTCATAGCAGCAGATTTACTGTATTGCAGTGTAGTGCCCAAGGCACTTGCACAAGATCAGGGCTTACTTGGCTGGACTGCTGCACGCACTATAGCTGTTCCAGCAGAAAGGAGCTTACTTTGTCTGAGCAGGCAAAAAGTCTGGGGAGAAGACAGTATTTTCATCCTTCTTCCACAGAAGAGGTGGGCTCAAAAATGAATGGAGTTGCCTGTAATCTCCCAGGGTCTTCACAAATGTGCTGGCAATCAAATCTCCGGAATCCTGATATGTCACCTTTCTCACAAATTCTGAACTAATCGATACGACGTTTATTTGCCATCCCATAATTGCAGCAGTATCTTGTTGTTAAATACCCTGCAGTGTCATTAAAAACTAGGTTATTTAAGAATTGTAACCAACATGGGCACTTGAGGCATTTCTAAAGGAAATAGTGTGTGAGCCGTTCAATATAACAATAAAGCAAAATACTTGATTACCCAGCGATGCAATCCTGAAATCCTTCCTGAATTAATCTGGAGTAGGCCTGGCAGTGTCATTCCACCACAGCACATCCTCTTTACTACTCTGCATAGCACTGTAAAAAGGATGCAAAATGAAACACAAGATTAAAAAGAGAAAAATAGACTTGGGCTACATTGATCTGAGGCCAGGAATGAGAACATGCCCCCATCGCCTCTCACGCCCTGAAATGGAGCAGCACGGCACAGAAAGGGAAATCCAGAATGTCAGATTGCATCTTTGAAATTCCAAACTCAACACTAAGAAAATTGAAACATGGCCGGGCAGGCTGGTGGTCCACTGCAGTAATCACCGACAGCCGCATTTTCAAACACAGGTTCTGAAGAAAGCCACATGGTGACCAGCAAAGGGGCACAAAGCTAGTTTTCCACTTCCTTTTTGTTACAAATGATGGTAAACTGTGACTCCAGGTCCTGGAGGCAGCACACTGCAAAGGGAGTGATTCTGTGGCTAGAAACTAGGTGTTAAGACACCCCCCACCCCCACCCCACTGTCTTTACATGTGAAAAATCAGATTAAAACACTGCTACTGTGTCAAGGTCCAAAAAGCTGAAGCTAACAAGCTAGGAAAAAGAAGATGGTTAAGATATAGTCAACAAAGAAAATGTCTATAGATAGTTTTCTGAATACCAGCTGTTAAAAAAAAATTAAATATTGAGCAGACATATGGATAACGTGGCATTGTTTCTGCTTTCTAGATGCAAATGGTGCTTTTAATTGGGTTTTCAGTACATGTGCTTGCTGTTAGAATTGGCTTTGGATAAACCTGCTGGGAAGTTTGCTTTTACTGCATTGTTTTAGAAACGTTCTTGTTTTCTAACATTCTGGTAAGATCAATATTTAAAGGCTGTGAAAGCACTTGAGTAATTTTATTTACAATTTTGAATGAACATTTTGGGGAACTGTTCTTCTCTTTTAGTTGCCCTATTTCCCATTTGGTTATCAGTATGCTGGAGATCAGACAAATCCTGTTCATCTCCTATTGATTTTGGACTAAGTGAGCAATCAGCCCCTGTAACTCTACTCCTCTGCATGCCCAAATAACATCTGTAGAAGCAGAGAGGCAGTAAGAGACATAAAGACCACATACGGATAACACCACTTTTGCAAGGGAAGCATTTAATAGAAACAGGAAGAATGAAGTGAGTACAGCGAGTAGTTTGGGAAAGCTATCTGAATTATCTGCACTCTTTAAAGTAATAGTAACTGAAAATATAATTTCTCTCTAAACCAGTGAGGGAATTCCCCTACATCAAAAACTTGACTAGACTATATGAAGCAATTAGTGCAAATATACTAAAACATTACGGAGCACAAGCATATTTTTTTTTTTTAAATTTTGCAACAATAGAAGAGGCCAAATACCATTATATATTACATTAATGAGATAGATTGCTACTTTTAATGGAGCCTCTGTGCTCTGCACTGCACTGTATGCAGATTTGCTAGTTAATAAGCCCGAACAGTGTTTCTGTTCATGGAAAATGAATCTGAAACGTTTGTCAGATTATCTGTTTGGCATGCCTGACTGGTGTCTGGAGTGGCACTTTGCTAATGTGCTATTACTCAGTGTCATTAACCCGCAGAAGTGATTGAAAGGTGAATTTATATTTGCATCATGCTGCTCAGAACAGGCGGGTGCCCTGGATTAATCTGGTGCCCTGTGAAAGGGTGCTGCGCAGCATAAAACGAACTGTGACTCTCCGAAAGTGCAAATCCCTAACTCTTGGTGGCTTTTTGCGTTAGAGGAGTGTCCTGTTGCGATTGTGGTAAAACACAGTCACAAAGTTGCTTGTGCGAAGGTTTGTTTGTTAGCTGTCTGTTCAGCATCATTAGAAATCCAAAGTTTTTGTAATTCCTGTGAAAAGCTGCCGATTGCTTTACTCATCAGTATAAACCACATCAAATATTTTGGCAGCTGCATTATGTATGCATAGCTTTGAAATACTGCATTAAAAAGGGGGGGGGATTGGTCTGAGAAATGCAGAGCCCATTTTTTGTTCTTACTGATCAAGACAGTGTATCTGTTTGTGTGCAAGTAGAGTGCTTTCATCCTACAATGTAGTTCCATATCCACTGAAAGTGAGTAAGGCTTATTTTCTTTCCGCAAGTGGAACCATCGTTGTTAATTTGTTTTGGGGTTAAATAACTGGTTGGAGACTGCATAATGCTTTGCATCTCATGATGTTTTTCACAAACAATATTCCTTGCAGACAGCTTTTAAGGGAGGTTTACCAAGTAAAAGCCACAGCCGTTTCATTTAGGTGCATTTTGGAGCTGAAATGAGGTTTGCTATGACCTGTTTAGGCTTGCAAGGAGTTACAAACCCACAAACCAGAACGTTTTCCTCCTTACTGAAGATGTAGGAAGCGAGGGGGACAGGGGAAGAGGAGGAGACCAAAGTTATTCTGCATCTCTCCTGATGTGATTTCTTTCCGTTTGGGTCTATATCAAAGTTTGAGGCTTGAAGTAATTGGTCTTCTGGTTTGGGGTTTTTTTGATGTGGTTTTTTTTTTCCCAGTGGTTTTGAAATATCAGTGTATTTGTCTGTGTAAAAAGGCAAAACAAACGCCTTAGCTCTTTTGTCCGTTCTTCACAAAAGACAGAGGAGTGTGACGTACCGTGATAATATCCCTTTGACGTACCCCAGATTTGGAAATGTTTTCAAAACCCAGTGAACAGCGATTTTGTTTCCTGAATTAGCAGCTCAGGGCTCCCACTCGCTCTGCAACCCAAATGCCCACTGCTCCAGCAAACATTTTACCCACATCACCACGCAGTGAGAGCCTGCACCCAAACAGAACTGAGACAAAATAATTTAAAAGAAAAAAGAAGGTGCGAGTGAAGACTGTGACATTAACAAATCATTGCAAAAACGAGCATACAGCTGATCTTAAATGAGAGGTGTCACAGTAATAAATAACTCCTGAAAATTGTGGTGACATGCTAGTGTGCCTGGGAGTGGGGTGTGGAGAAGTGTGCGGGTACTGTGCTACTTAGCGTGCTGGGATGTGGCTTGTCCCACATCTCTTTAGAAAGAGGCTGGCTCTTACCCATTTTCTTTGTAGTAAGGATTAGTGCTGTCTCCATTTATGAAGTTTAGTCCTTTTTCAGGGAACTGGAAATATAATGGACTTGCTAGTCCTCTCAATTATTGCTTTATTTTGTTTAATCAGATAGAGATCACTCTTCTCTCGTCATTCCGTAATAATAATAGATGCACTGATGAGCCTAATTGTTACAGTAATTAGACCTCAAACCCAGGAGCAGTCACCCCTAAGTTTTATTGTTCAAAAAAGGATAAATGCAGAACAACCTTGAATGTCTTTCCAGACGTTGATTAGCGCTGTAGCCTAAGTACTGGGATATCTTCTGTGTGTTATTTTTACTGTTATTGGATGGTAAAACAAAGAAAAGAAATCCCGAGGAGTTCATCTACATTGACATGATAGATTACAAGAGCTTCTCCAGGGCATTTGTTCACCACGTATAGATAAATTCAATCTCTCTCTCCTTTTTCTGTAATGGAAAGATTGCTACAATGTGGGAGTTAATTAGCAGAGCTGTTTATGAGAAGAGGGGGGATGGGGGGTTTTTAGGCATGAATAGACGGCTGGATAGGTTGATGGATGAATAGATAGATGCTGAGATTTGTTTTGGTTAGTTTTTTGGGTTTTTGTTTGTTGGTTTTTTTTTTTTTATAACTATACAGAAGATTGCAAAATTTGGAGTTTGCCCATATTTACAAAAATAAAATTACTACTTGCTGTCAGCCCTGGAAAACCATTTTACGACAGCAAGATTATTTTTTATTTTTGTGTGTGAGCATGTTTTTGTTAACTGAAAAGCACTGTCGGGATATTGTGTAATTCTCCTCCACTCACTAAAAAGCAGGTACTTTCCTCTCACCTAATGGCAGAAGGATGGGCAGCACCAAAAAATAAAGGAAAAATCATTGAGGTTTAAAAACTGCTAGGGAGAACTTGGAATGGTGGTGTAGTCTGTTAGTGAAATTATGCTGATAAAGAAAATATGCATGGTTGTAGTATTTGTAAAGAGAAGGCAATGCTATTAGTTTTGCTTTTATTTTTTTAAAAGCCGAAACTGGGTCGTATTTCAGGGGTACTTATTATTTTCTATATTAGTCAGTTTGGTAAAAAGTTACAAACTGCAATGAATACATGCAGTTTTCTGCATTTCACTCGAACTAGGGTAAGGCAGCGACCTTTTCCTATTTCCACTTTAACGACTAATACTGATATAAATCTGAACAGATTCAGTCAGGCCTTTTCTATTTCTCATGGTTTTCCATTCCTCTTTCGCCTTCACTAAGGAAACAATGCTGTGCACCAGCAATAAGCACTCTGCTACTTGGATTACTGTTGCTCTGTTCTGATGTTTATCTAATTTCTTTTTTTTTTTAATAAAGCCATTGTTCCAATTTAATTATAAAAAAATTGAGTAGCTCTTGAAATTAAGGACAGAGCTCATGAAATAACTTATTCTCATTTTGACTTTGTTTAAGTAGATATTAAGAGATGGCTGAAGCCTTTCATTAGAACACATGCATATATATACGTTTAACTTAATAATATGTTTCTGACTCAGAATAGTTTTTCATTACAAATATAAATGTTAAAAAAATATACAGAATTATTAAAAGCACTAAAATTATTTGTAAAGTCCATCAACAGGATGTATATAGATAGCCTTCCTTTGGCCTTTAAGAAGGAAAGCACAAGTTTCAAAGTCAAAATGCAACCAAAATTCATTGCTAATGAGCCCGTATACAGTGATACATTCAAACATGTCAGATAAAACACATTTTGGGATTGCACAGAAATTCTTTGAAACTTGCTGTGAGATGAAACATATTTCATAGTTTCCTTGTTATCTGTTGATCTGGAAGAGACTGTCTCTCTGAACTGAGACCACCATGTCCCCCAGCTTCACAATTATTCTGTGATTTTATGCAGAAAATAGTATGACCATGTTTACATGAAAGTAGAAGCACTGCTCAAGAAGGGTCTTCAAGAAGAGTGAGGATATTTGGCCAGAATAAGAAGCTGTTTGTGCTGTTTGCTCCTGCATTGCCCTGATTTTGGTCTTGGACTTTTGGAGCTCTTCCTGCCCTGGGCTGCAGTTACACCTCACCCAGAAAGCACCATCTGTCCCCTGAGCACGATGGCTTTGAAACGAACATCCCCCTGTGGCTTGCTGCTGCTGCTTCCCCTCTTCGTGCTTTTCGCAGCCAAGTCTTTCTTCAGGGAGGCTGCAGGTTGTCCAGCTGCCCATGGTCTCCTCACCAAAATGTCTCCCCCAGGTACCCCATGAAGTTTCCATTTCTTAAAGCTGCCTGCAAGCAGGTCACCAACGTGCAGCATGGCTATATACTAATCGTCATCAACAAATTGTGCCAAATCCTCCACATGCTTTGTATATACAAATAGTAGCAGG
>NW_010259872.1:70278-109022 GCF_000690775.1 Eurypyga helias
GGATCTCACCACCGATAGGCACTGGAGATTCACAGCGAGCACTTGTATGTAGGCCAGGTTTTCAGACATTTTCAGTTGAGATCCTTCTCACTGACGAAGGGGAAGATCATAAACCAGTTTTCAAGGCAGTAAGCTGGTGAAATCCACTTAGAGCAAATGTCTCTCGATTGCTTGGAAAAATAAAATGCATTTTACTTCACATCTGGAGAGGCCAACCCTTGGGAGGTGGGGACTCATTCCTTTGTCCACGTGAGAAACTACCCCTTGCTCCTTCTCTTGAGTGCTCAGGAAGCTCTGCAATTGTTAGATTTTAAATTTTTTATTGTTTTGTTAGCTTAACCTGCAGTTGACCCATACAGATTTCATTCAGAGTGATGCCACTTAGCAGTAATGCACTTTCTGACACCCTGTAGAAATTATGCTGCCGGTGTCGCAGTCTGGACCATCAGTCTGGGTGGAGCTTCTGGCGGGCTCATCCCCTGCCAGGGAGCCTTGTACAAGGCTGCTCTTTTATTATTTAGCACCTTGCTTATGGCATTGCACTTGAACTCTGGAACTTTTCAAGTCCACTTCCCGGGGGCTTGAGGGCAATTATTAACCCCTGCAATGCCAGAAGTCTCCAAGAAGCCAAAACCCTACAGGTGTGTGTGGGCATAGCTGGTTTGTACAGAGCATTCACTTACTTCTTCACAACTTTAAATTAATTTAGCCACCATCTTCTGTAACTGCCTCGAAGACACCTGTGGGAGTCCCAGTGCAGGGCCCAGACCCCAAAAGGTCTGCTCTCACCACCCCATGTATCCCTTTGTATCATCCTAGGCATGGGCATAGGCCCCCTAAAGGCAAAGCTTCCTTTAGCTTTGACATGACCCAGGATTTCACCCCCAGTGTCTAATGCCATCATATACTCAGAGTCCCATGTCACCTGCAGAGAGAGGTATTTAGCCCAGTTATTTCCAGTGCTTGCTGGTTTCTTCAAGAGGAGCTTGTAACGTCTAAGTAAAATATGTCTGTTATAACATAATGAAGGCGAACAAAACAAGCTCATTACCAGAGTGGTTGCTGCTGATATTCACTGCTCAGCGCCTTCTTGCAAATATGATCCTTTAGGAAATCAATTTTAATTAAAAAAAAAACAAACCATGACAAGTTAAAATAAAAGTTGCTGCTGTGCCTCAGCCTTTGGAACAACCGAAGGAAGGCAGAATTTGGGTTTTTTTTCTACACTGTGTGAGAAATTAGAGTATTTTATCGCATGAAGTAAAAGTTATGAAAAACAACTGAATTCATTAGCGTTCTATTTTGAACTTGAAGCTGCAGCTCAGGAATGCATCAGGCAAGAGAACAGTAATGCCAAGAAAATCTCTGCAATGAACAAGCAGGGTTCTTGGGGTGGCACAGGCTTCCTTGTGGCGGTGTGCGGGGAAGGTGAAACCCGCATGTGAGCACTTGTGTTTCAGAAGGACTTTGTGAAGCCATACTGTGCACCTTACTTGCTTTTCCCGTTCTCCCTGTGAGCAGTGAGGCAGCTTTCATGAGAACTGCATTCCAAAGAACAGGGAAGGAAAAGCCAGCACCTGTGAGTACTGGTAAAGTGTCCCTAGATCTGTTTGTATGAGCCCTGTGTTTTGAAAAAGACGCCCTTAGGCCCCCCCCAGGCAGAGTGTCTAGGTGGGATTTTTCTGCTGCTAAGGCAAGGGGTTGCTGGCGGTAGCATGGCGAGGGTCCTGTAAGGTTGAACGGAGGGTCAGGCTGTGCATGAGGGGCACAAGGGCTCTTGTCATAGGCTGCTCCCAAAAGAATCAGGCGTAGAGATTTTAAAATGCAATTGAGTGACTGTCTCAAAACCAAATATAGACAAAAATGCTTGAATAAAAAGCCATCCCTACACCTGTTTCTCTTGGATCTTTTGGCCCCGTCTGTGCAATGGAGAAATGTTCCTTTTGTACACGAATAAGCTGGATGCAGATGGCAGCTACCTATAGTCCCAGTTCAGCCATACTTGGAGATCTTTGCATTTTGCTCATTTTTCACACCACAGCTTAAACTCTCTCCTAGGGTAGGTGCTACCTGCCAGGTGGTTGCAGAGTGCATGGGGCTGATCCAGCCTTCATTTCTGCAGCTGCTCTGTCTGCCCTTCTCAGTGCAATGGGAAGCTAAAGATTTAAATGGTATGAATTTTGTCCTAAATAGAGCTGTACTTCCCTCAGCTTTGTAACTTGCGGACTTTGAGTCAAAATAAAATGTGGCAAATCGTTATGCAAATGAAGAACGGAAAAAGTGTTATTTTTAAGTGCTAGATCTTGCAAATGGATGTCTGCAGGCTGACAGTCCTGCCCTCGTGTAGATCTCTGAAGAGCTCTGGAAAAGCAGGATAGGGCAATTCTGTGTGTTGCCTCGCAGGATTAGGATTGGTATACTAAAGGGAGGAAAAAATGTGGAGGCATCATTTGTTTTACAGAACATTGAAGTTTGGAAAGGGTTTTTATATAGACAGGTTATCAGTGCTTCAGAACAAAGTACCCACATGGAGACACAAAATGATTGCAGTTCCTTTGTTAAAGAGATATTAACTTTTAGTGGATGTGAATTTAATCTAACCTATCTATTCACATTAGACAGGTCATGCATTATCACTGATGATTATTGAATTCTGCTTAAGCATTTGAAATTCAGACAGGATGCTATGAAAGTAGAATTGAGTAGGAAAGGACTGCACACAAGTGTGAAGCTTACGATCTTGTCTTCATCAAGAAGGGGGGAAAAAAATCCAAAACGCAAAATCAAAATGTTTTGAGCCTTGGAAAAACAAACTAGGTGATCAGATTATAGTCTTCACATGCTTCTACTGTTTATATGAACTCTAAAATCCAGCATTTTTAACCCTATAAATGTATCCCTTGTTCATTTGATAGCATGCTTATTTTTCAGCAATAGTTTGTACCGTAAAATTCATTAGTCAATTGATGGAGAATCAGCTGGGGAAATAAAAATTAATAAAGTCCCCAGCAGACAGCTCTTCCCCCCCATCCCCAACAGACTAACAAAAGGGGAGAGAGAATGAGAAGTTACACACCTCTCAGTATTTTTTAGTTTTGGTTTACAAGGTAGCATTTGCAATTCGGTGGCTAAAATCTCTCTGCTCAGATCTGCTGTGCCATCCTGTGGCATTTCACAGGGCCAGCTGGAAGGAAAGCTTTGCACTTGTGATTTATTACAAACGTGACTTGCACCGCAGTTTTATTAATATTGTAGAACCAGGTTTGGCTGAGTTTTGAATTAAGAGGACCTTGAGGGAGAGAAATACTTTGGAAATCGATTATCAGATCCTTACATTACCATTGTTTTGCTTATTTTACACTGAAAAAAAAAAAGGTTATTTTCCACCTTTCAAAATCAGAAAATGAATCTGCAGTGTCTGCTAGAGTATGCCAACAGCGGATGCAGAGACACATCTCTTTAGCTCCATCTTCCTCATGGTTTGCCATAAAAAGCAAACCTTTCCCAATTAGCCAGAATTTTATGGTGCTTATTCTTTGCATAAAATACTTACATTTTAATTTTTTATCTCATAAGACTGTTTTGGGAATATAATTATTAATATTTATTCATGTAACTTTCTTTCATTAAAACTAACAGCTAATGTTTTAATTTTTAATACTGCTCCTAGTATACCTGGTCCTAGAGGGAAAATAAGGATGCTCCTGGGAACCTTGTTAAATTTATAGCTGACCTATCCAGTATGAATCATCAGTCTTTTAGAGTTCCATTTTGGTACTCCTTTGTCTAGGGTTTTGCATTTGCAGGAGGGAGACAGGGCATGTTTAAACCCTTAGCGGCTCAGGAATGATCTGCACACCCTAACTGAAAAGCTGAATTAGAAGTGGTGGCCAGGCAGTGGTGAATTTGGTCTCATATGTTAAAGGAGTGAAAGGGATATAGTCCAGTCAGGTTTGCTGAACTGCTGGTAGGTGACTGGAGAAAAAAAAGATGTATGGATGAAAAGTGTCATCAGGTGTTTTTTGCTCCAAACTGCCTTTCTGAGTGTGAGTCAGCTCAGGGGGAAAAAAAAAAAAGTAACTGAATAAATAGAAATCTAAAGTCCTCTGGGTATCAGAGTTCATTAAGCCCTTTCTTATCTGAACTGCTTCTGCTAAGCTTTCTTGTGACTTGCTGACACCTCCAGAAGTCCCCCTGAGTCCGTAATGATCAGAAGAGGAGGCTGTACCACCAGGAGTAACGTGGGGAGCACAGACCAGACCCAGCTGTGGACTCGATTCTCCTGCAGGCCACTGCTGTGGCCTGCGGCATCTCACAACAGCCCAGGTTCAAGGGTGGGTGATCAGAAAGGGCCATGCCTTTGGAGCAGAGCTTTCCAGCTCTGAGACACTTGGAAGCTGTGAGTCCTGCACCTAATCTCTGAAGGTAGGGTGGCATCCCGCTGTCAAGTATTTCCTGCCCGGCTGGAGGCAAGGAGGGGCTTCAGTGCCCACAGTGAGAGAAGGCAGTTAATCTTCACTTTGTCTTCTCTGTGAAAATCATGCTGCTGGGATGGGTTTTCTATATGGATTATGTCTTCAAAATGTGCCAAAAGTGGCAGGAACCTGAAAGGCTCCTTTTAAGGTTAGGGGTTATTTTTGCTTAATTTTTAGTTTTTAAGAAAAAAATTAAGTCAGTGGGTTTTGGTTGTAATTTCCCCCCTAGATAAGTGACATTAATATTGACAGAAAGGGATCAAGTCTTACAAGGGAATGACTCCTGTTTGAGAAATCTCTAGGGAAATCTGAGGGCTTAAGAGGTACCTCTCTAAAAGAAGTGGAAAGCAATGTTGGAGTGTGTATGAGGATCCGTTTCTATATACTTAGGAGTGTATGTTCTGGTTGTGTACGTTTGTTGACCCACACATGTCTTCAGTGTGTCAGCTCCAATGTAGTAAAGCTGAACAGAAATGGACACTGGGTTGTTTCCTCACCTTAGAGCTCAGTGTAGGAATAAGGGCCCTGGTTCTGCACGGAGCAGACAGCTGGGTACAGTCAACTGGAAGGGTGTGATGTGATGCCTTATCTGTATGCTGTTCCTGCAAAGTGTTCAATAGAGTGTATTCGTGCTTTCAAATGATCAATCTACACAGTCTGCCGATGCTCTCATGTGAGTACTCAGGGTCACACAGGTAGAGGTGAGGTGTCCTGTCTGCTGCCCTTCGAGTCCCTCCCAGTTTACCCCACCCCTGTGCCTCAGGCAATCTCTGGGGCTCCCACCTCAAGCCTCTCTCAGGGTCGGTCCTTCAGAGATGTGGCACTGCTGGTCTCAGCAGATGGAGAGGTTCCTCTCCGGGGTGGGTTGATACACTGGGTACAGGGTGGTCTGTGTAGCCCACCCTCTATGCTATTGTGGATCTTGCTGGAGAAGAGAGAATCCAGCAGCGATGGTGGGCGCACAGCTGCCTCTGCGTTGCATGGAAACGTTGCCTATCTTAGATAGCAAGGTGAGGTCCTGTATGAAGTAATATTTAAATTACAGGCCATGGAAATGAGGATTCTGACCTTTTTGTAAACTTTTTGCTGCTCGCTCTTTATGGTTTTATTCTTCATTCACCAGTGTTTAAAAAAAAAAAAAAGTCTGCAACTGACATTTCCGAGTGAACAGAGAGTGCACAATTTCAGTTTGACCCTGGCACTACAGCTGCTGAAATATTAACGGCATTAAATGCAGGTGAATCGGAAATGTGTGCGCAGGCCAAAGATTCCTCCAGGCGGTTTTCTTCGGGCTCACCCGCGCCCTGCGTCGCTGCCGCCGGCGGGGAGTCTCCTCCGCTTGCCCAAATGCAGAGTGACAGGGGTGAGGACAGCAGTTGTTGCAACAGCCTTTCTTTGATAGCGAAAGCTGTCTGTCTGGTGAGATTTAACAGGCCGTGCGGGTTGTTCAGGCAATGCAAAGCCACCCCTGGAAGGTGCGCAAGCCAGCTAAGGAAAAAAGTACAGCACCACCTGCTGCTGCCAAGCTCACGACCAGGGAGACTTGAGGACACGGGTGATTTTACTGAGGTGAATTGGGCCCTGAGGCCGGGCTGCGTTACATCCCCGGTACCAAGCTTTTTGCCTGCGAAGTCCTTACGCTTATTTTGTACGTGCATGCTGTAGCGTGGGCTACCCCAGCACGTGCTGCACTAGCAAGGTGGGGGAGTCCTGTGGACACTCCTCCCAGGAATTTCTTGCTTCGATAAACAATTGCAGCTTGAAGACAAGAAAAGGAAATATTTGACAAGTAGGAAAAAAAGCTCTGAGCTGTCCATCCCAAACAATTGAGAGAGTGGGGGTGCTACACGGCTGTCAGGCACTAAGCTCCCATAGTGGCAAGATTTTGGTGGTGTTAGGAGGTGAAATATTTGGAAGCGGGCACTCTCGTGGCTGCCAGGACCATTTGAATTGTTAATTTCCATCAGTGTCATGCCAGCTTTTTCGCGGAACTGGTTAATGAGATAAAGCAGTCATTTTGATATTGCCGTGTTTAGTTACTGGAAAATCTGCCACGACATAAACGGACTTTTAAAAAAGCCAAAATAAAATGAAATGTCTTTAGCTATTTCCCCCCTTCCCTTTATTCCAGTAGAATAAAATGCTAAGAAGGGGATTTAAATGATTATACGTGTGCCCAAGGCATGAGTTTTACTCCTTTCTACTTTTAGGACATGAATAAAAATCACAAGTTTGTTTTCAAAGTTACTTCTCTGTCAGGTTTGTTGTCTGATTTTTCTTTAACTTCCTTTCTGCTCTTTTACCCCGTCATTCTTCCCTCCCCCAACTGCCACCACACACCATCCTTGCTCACTGTCTTGCAAAGCTGCCAAGAAACTGTGAGCAAATTTAATGTCTGAATAACTGCTCGGTCTCTCAGTGACCTTGAAAAAATTACTTTGCGTCATTAAAAATTCATAGAAATGAAATTTTTGTGAGGAGACTGGCACATGCAAAATTAGTACTTGTTGAAATGCAGCTGGAGTAATCCAACCTCGTGAACTTTCGAAATTGCAATTCTTATGAGAGCTAATTGCAGACACCTTACAACTTGGATCAAGTGTTGCTGTTTAACTTCCTAAAATAATATCATCCTATGCATGATATACCTGTAAGCACGAGCAGTAAGTGCTGGTAAAATTGATACATAGCTTCGCAGAGACAAAAATATTTAAAGATTGTGAAGCGCTGGTACGATGATCGGTGCTGTAACAGGGTGCAATGCCTGAGCGGGATAGTTGGGAAGTAAGTAAATGATAATCCTTTGTCGCTGTTAATGGGCTGCATAGACTTCTTGGCTGCATATCCGCTCCCTGCCGTTAATTAGCCATGGTGCTGTGAAGTTCAAGCCCACATCAGATTTGATTTCTTGAATTCTCAGTATTTATCAGTCCAGATTTTTTCCCCTTGTGTTGGTCATCTAAGCTGTAAAGCTTGGTTGTGCATTTGGGCGAAAAAAAGGAGTGTGTTTGAGTGCTAACCATGTTGTGTGTTGTCTCGCTTTCCTGTTACACTTGAAGAATGTTTTGCTGGGGAAAAACATAATTAAATAATAACCACCAAAGTACAGCATGTAGTAACAAAATGCACTTTGCCTTCTTGAGCAGTGCATCAGAATGGAGGCTTTAACACATGCTGCTTGTTCAGTTTTCAGTTTGGGGAAATAAACTGCAATACTTGTGCTGCTGAGCAGGAAGGGATGCTGTCCCCATAGCCTGAGCGCACCAGGTTGGTTGGCCCCAACGGAGGAAATCCCTTAGGGTTTCTGAGTACTGACCAACACCCTTGCGGTCTAGCTATTTTTGCAGTTTATTCCTTGAAGGCTGCTTGTTAATAGAAAAAAGCCCTGCAGTGTATTGGGCATGATCCCAATTTCATTAATACCAATTGGAGACTTTCCATCTTCTTTGCCAGATTTGGGTTCATTGCATCCATGGGAGAATAAAGAGATGCCTTTCATGCTTAGAATCCATGGAGGCTGTTTTACACTGTCATAATTTAAAATTCACCAACTTTTTTGGTGATTTCCTGTAGAATTCGGTGCTTGTCACTACAAGTGTGATGTCCCAGGCTCTCCAGCAGAGGTGAGACACTGCAAAGGCTGCAGCTGGCAGGGGCAGTATTTTGTTGTAAGTGGCTCTGAAATGTGCCCATGAGCTCCATGGATGTGCGGAATACCAGTTGCAGCTCCGTCAACGCCCATGCTGCCGTCCATTTTGCTCTCACATGGTAAGTAAAAAAAATCATTGGTCTCAGTAATGTTTGGCACCATGGCTGAACCGAAGCAGTAACCAGCTCAGATAGGATGTGCCTGAATGAAAAAAAAAACTTTGGCTGCCTGGTGTATTTTCAGCCAAAGTCTGTGAGGATAGCAATACAAGCACAACTCTGGGGAGCAAGCTCGTTCCTTTTTGATTTTGCTTTGTTCCCGGGCATTTTCCTGCCTTTGTTATAGAGTACCTTGGTTTTTTGAACACATCCTGTTGTCTTCCCTAGTGCCTTGCTCCTGGATGCCATTAGCATATATCTGGGCTGCCCCTTGTGCAGAGCTGTCCCCAGGTGAAAGCCCTTGTGGTCTGGGATGGAAAGAGGCTGCAATTTACTGAGTCCATTATCACCTCTGGACGTGTAGAATGATAATGGAAGTGACAGAGGTGCAGCTGAAAATTGGCTCTTAATATTTTATGTGTTAAAGCTGAGGATTGGAAATCTCACACTGCTCTTCAGGGAAAATGAAGTGTGTGTGTCTTCCCTCACCACCCCCCCATCAAATTCAACCGTTGGGCAAAACAGCTCTCTTTACACCTACACATGATGGAAACACTGTGCTTAAGTAGTGATATTTTAAAAGACAATGGCATGAAATAGTATGAAGAACAACAAGTTATCCTGGATGGTAGTATGGTGCCATCACGGTCACTGCTGCAGTGAAACTCTGGGGGATGTACATGCAAGGCTACTTCTTCCCTTTTCCCTTGAAGTTAGGGACAAAACAAAATGTCTGCCCTGAAGCAGCATCTTCAAATCTTTCCTTCACATCTTCTAGTTTGTAACCTGGGTGGTTTCAGCCCTCCGCTCTAACGCTGGCAGATTATGCTATTTTATCAAGGCAGCTCCCTTCCCCCTCCTCTGCACACACACTGAACTATTATTCAAGATTACTGTTCATCTATTCACGTGTAATGTGTCATGGATACATAATTTTAAATAGTTTCTTCTTCTAAATGACTTATGCAAATGGCAAATTAGCTTCCTGGCCTTTCACCAAACTCTGTCTGCAGACTTTCTGTGTCGTCTTGGTAGTGATTACAAGCAATATTAGATGAAATTGGGCCTAGCAGCTTGGCTTTATTAATTTCTCGTGTTCTTACATCAGTTAAAACACTTAGGACTGGGTGCTGCGGTGATTCTCATTGACCCAGAGATTTCTTGAGTGATTTGGAGGACTCTTTTCCTTCTGCTTAGCCTCTTCTGTGCAAACACTAAGACTGAGAGTAAGAGCACCATGCTGAAGGGTATTTTCATGCATACAAAAGGGATTCTGGTTTTCCTTGTGTGCTGCTCTTTTTTGAATGAGAGGCTCATCAAAGTCTTCATACAGACTGCAGGGCTTCCCTTGACGGCGAGTCTCGTAGCAAGCAGGCGCTTGGGCCGCGTGTTTTAAGACACTGGTGTAGTTTAATGCCTCCAGTTGCCCTGTATTATAGCAGCCCCTAAGTATAGTCACATTCAACTTCCTATCATGGGCTGCCTTACTCTGTGCTGCACGTTGTTTCTGCTGCCCTATTCAAACCAGAAATGTTTAAATATTAATGCACACCACCATTTTGTAGTTACCATTACCATAACAGGCTGCGAGTTGTGTAGATAATAGATCAGGCTCAGATTTTGGGAGTGTGGGTGCTAGCTGTGGATCTGCAGAGACTTTGTTAGTCCGGACACATCGTTTGTCTGTGACGTGTTTCCTCATTTTTTAATGAGAAGTAAACACACTTTCACAGTAGAGGAGTTGTGACAAAACTCTTACTAATTTGGAGGTTGCTCAGCTACAATGCCATAATGACAATGGGAATGCTCAGGAAAAGTCAGTACATCTCATGACTTTAGAAAATGGTAAAATAGAGCCTTGAAAGAACTTCAGCATAAACAAGGCTGAGGCATCGTAGCTCATCATGTTTTTATAGTGTGCCGAGCTAATTTTGCAGAACGGAAAAGTGCCACCCATCCCACGCTGTTCCTGCTTCTCTTCTCCACGGAGACGTGCTGGGATGCAGGAAACACCATTAGCTGTAGCTGGTTGCAATTGGGGTGCAAGAGAGAGATGTGCCAGTTTGAGTAGCGGGGAAAATTGCCAGGATAATAAGCATCTTTTCTTCAGTGATTCCCGCTTTACTGTTGTGAAAGTTATGGAGGTTTTTTTAATTAAAAATCGTTATTATTGAAATAAGCAATCCTGCATGCCATATGGGTGCAAATAAAATGTAAAGTCCAACCTTTCCATGCGATTTGTATTTTATCTTTTTGCCTGTTCTGTTTTAAATAAAGAATCAGAGAATCACCCTATTAAGATTTAATTGACTTAACATGCACTAAAAATCCTAAGTAAGAATGAGAAGCAAATGTTTCATCTAATCCCAGCAACATTTCTTCTGCAATATGAAAAACCTACTCATAGTCAGATTTTGTTATTTAATCACCGTGTTTGTTCCCAGTTTCTGTGTTTCATGCCAAGTCTGCTGCAAATAGGCAATAGGTTTTTCTAGTGGAGAGCCCTTGTGCAGATGGTCAGAAGGAGCAGTGTATTTGAAGGACATTTTGGGAAGTCATAAAAAAATGTAAGATGGTGCTTCAATAAACTCGGCAAGGTGACAAAAGAATGGGATGGGAGTCAAACGGAAACCAGGCAGCTAGAGTCTTCTCTTTGAGGGTGTTGGAAAGTGTTGGTAAGGGGAGGAATTAAAAAATGAGGAAGATCTTTGTCTGTATGAAAGATGATTAAGATAAAGAGCAAATAAAGAACCACAGTGTTAAAATGTAGTTCCAGCTCTTTAAGCTTCAGGCTATTTACATCTGGGTTTCGGATTTGTAGTCGTAGGTCCTGCTATGTTTTGCCTTTTGCTAACTACACATTTGAGGAAGGAGGTAATTTTTTTTAAGTTTACATACGCTTTCCAACAACAATTATTTAAATGTATCTACTGGTTTAGGTTTTTAAAATATAGGGAGTAAGTTCTTGGCTACCACAATAAATACTTTCCAGAATGGGGAAAAAATCAAATTATTAAGTATCCGCATGAACGACTGTAAAAAGCTGAGATTCGATGTGATCTGGTCCACATGGATTCGATTAGCTTAAGACATGAGCACTTGAAATAATCAAGAGTAATGTTCAACCATTTCAGCCATCTGACCTTTTTGAGGGTGCTGCTAGGTTGCAATGCGTGAGGAGCTTGGCATAAAGGCAGATTGAGTTCTAGCATCCCATGCAATACCGGGTCCTGGCGGGAAGCTGTTGCCCAGTGCTGTGGAAACAGGCAGGCTCTCATGACTTGATCCAGAAAATGCTCTTTTAATTTCAAGGTTTTCTGCTGGCTGATGTTGTTCTAGACGTGTCACAGCTTGGGAACATCTGCCCGAGTTGTGGCCTTCCTTGTTATCCAGATGTGGTGGCCAAGGCAGAGAGAAGAGTAGCGGTCAGTTTTATGGCAGGCGGGATGCCACAGCAGGAGGAAACAAACTCGAGATCGCCTATACCATAAATCTCTGCCTCCTCTCGAAGACCACAGCACTGCTGAGACGTCTTATTTCAATTGTATGTACTTAGTACTCGCATCAGGTATAAATAGGGCTATTCATGCTTCAGTGTCTGGTTGGTATGTTCCCTCTTCTCTTTTTTTCCAGTTGCTTTAAGAGCAACAATTGAAAAGTTCTTATTTTGGTTAGGTCTTTATTACAGCTTCACAAAGTGCAGAAAGACCAACCTGGGCAACTTTGCAAGTTAGAATTTTCTGAATGAGCATGAAACTATTTAATTTATTTTTTCCTTTTTCTTTTCTTTTTTTTTTTTTATTTTGCTGTTTGACATTAGTTTAATTACCTGATGTTTGAGAGAGAGAGGAGTAGAACAAAAACACTGATAAAGGTAGCAGGTGCCATGTGCACTGCGAGACCTAGGATTGAAAGACTGAAGTTACTCAGGTTGATATGACATCAGGGAACTAACATGTTCCCAGAGCACCCACAGCTTCTGAATTTTAGCACTAATAGTGTGTTAATTCCTACCGGCTATATGTTATTCCTTAATTTTTATTATTTTTTTTAATAAAAATATTTCAGTCAGTGAATTAGCAAAGGAAAAAAGCCCCAGTCCTGTGTGATTTAAATGACCGGTTCTTCTAAGTTATTTTGCAAATACTTCTAAGTAACATGTATCTCCAAATTCAAGATCAAGATACAGACTCTTCATTTGAAGAAGGGAAGCAAGAAGGGTTACATGTGAAATCCATTTTCATAACACATGATTTTAACAATATTTTGACCTGATTTTGCACAAAATTAATTGCATATTTTAAGAAGTGTATAGTCAATAATTATTAGCCTGCTTTTATAATTTGAAGGAAGAGATGCCATTGCCTGGTAAGAATCAACTAATACTTTTCACAGCCCATTGGAGGAAGAGATCCTTAGGATTTACAAATAAAGAAGGAGTTGAAAAAGTAAAATACTTGGCATCAATACTTTACATAAAGACTTACGGATTTGAGGAGAAAATGAGAGAGGGAGAGGAATTCCATTGTAGCAGTTGGCTTTTCAAACACTTCTAGAGCAGATGGCCTAATGGTCTAAGCATCTGGTTTGAAATACCTGCTTTCCCTAGGGCCATCAGCTTGAATTTAGGCAAGCTTTGTTTATACCTTTATTTTCAAGACAGATCATTTGGTCTGACTCTCTGGTTGATTACAGGAGGGGTTTTGCTCAGGTAGCAGCATTGATACTTGCTCAAAGGGTTTCATGCTGTTCACAGGGTAGATTTTTCAGACTTGACCTTAAGAATGGAAGTGCAATTGGCTATGTGTCATTCTTGAAGAGGATCCTTGTGCCACAGAGGGATTTGTCCTGGTGTCATTGTTCAGAATTTCCCTCGCATCCCTACTGCTATTCAACATTTCTTGGATGGATGATGTATTGTTCTTGCTTCCCTTTTGTGCTTTGAGTATTCAAGTGAAAACCTTAGAAATTGCATCTGAATTTGGATGGAAAGCTTTTGGGTAAAAGCAGATAACTGAAAAAAAAAAAGTCATTCTTATATGGTGAGTAACATGGGAGTGTTGTATCCTGAGTGCTAGTTGTATGGGGTTTAACAAGATAAGGTTTGTTACATGCCTTGAGTCACACACACATCTGGCTTTTCTCTCTGCTATCTATCACACGAAGTGTTCCATCAGACACGTTCTAATAAAACCAAGAGGTGTATTTTCTTCTAATAAAGAGGCAAATCTGAAACAACACTAGGAAAATAGGACGGCAATGGAAGGGCAGGTTCATTTTGCAATCATTGTGTGAAATTGTTTATGCTATCATGTATTCCTCATTGCTGAAATCGTCTTTCTAAGAGATTTCCTGCAAATTTCGTATTATGCTGCGCTACAGCTGGTGACCTATATGCTGTCATCTGCATGGTTTTTTATAGTAAGAATCTGAGTTTGAATTAGTTTTCTTCTCTATTATTTATTGATAGCATGTTTTTTGAAAACCAAGGAGGAAAAAAAAATAACAAGGAGATTTATAAGTCAAATGATGAGAAGAGAATTTAGCCTGCTGTATAGTAATTGAGTGGCAAAAATAATTCCCCCCGTTGAAGAAAGATTAATCAAAAGATTAACCAAAACCACTTGCTAACGGCAGTTCTGAGGATGGTCCAGAATATGTACTAGGCAAAATTAATCCTTCCAAATTGCTAAGAAACTCAGGGACTTTGAGATTTAACCCAGAGTCCTGCAGTTAGTAAACCGTGTCCAATCAGTGTGTCCAAACTGTCCAATCAGTTTGCAATTATTTTTTGTTTGTTTTGTTTTGCTTTGGAAATATAACATCTCAACCATGTTTGTGCCAGGGGTCAAACCCTTGCCTGGACTGTGGCATGCTTGTGTCTCTCAGTTCCTGCACAGGTTGTACAGGGTACTGGGGCTTTGGAGACTACTCTGAGTTGTGCCGGCTCTCTGTTCAATAGAAAATAGGGTAGCCACCGTTGATTTGGGGAGACTTCCTTTAACTTGTGTCCCATCGGCATCTTTGCCCATCTCTAGAATGGATCCCAGAGAAGCTGGTGTGGGCACTACGCTGACGTTTCTTTGCTGCTTCAGGGTCTGACTACATAAGCAAAGGGATCCTTCATTATTCAGCTGTATTGATTTTATGTTGGCTTTCTACAACTGCAGCCCGACTGCAAAAGAGGTCTTACTCCACAGTATTGGATGTCACAGAACTTTGATGGGGCATTGAGTATCTCTAGGGAGGATCAAGGGCTGTAATGAAGAGCATTCCTTATTAAGGGGTGTCTGTGTAGGTTAACTTAATAGGTGACCCGAGCTATTCTAAATGTAGTACAAATAATGTCTGCTATCATTAGATCTTAAAATAATCTGCTTCTCAGAATTGGTTCCCAATGGATTTATTGTGATCAGGAAAAATTAAGAAAGAAATGAAAAATAAACAATACTGAAAAGATAAATAGGCATCCTGCACAATTCATTCAATAAACAGGTTTTTCCTCAAGTGCCTTTCAGAGTGCAGGGGAGAAAGAAGCAACAGAAGGACAAAAGACGTCTGGAAATTTCACTTCAGTGTTCTGTTTTCTGCCAAAAATCACAGCAAACTGGGAATGAGGTAGCAGCTTTGTCTTTTTTCTTTTTTTTTTCCTCTTTGTCTTTCTGACTGACATACTCAGCGCTTCACTTTCCAAACTGTCACCTTCCCTCCTCAAGCTGCTTTCAAATCTCATGGAGCTCCTGCGAGGGATCACTCAGATGTGCCCATCTGCTTCTGACACATTGATGTGCATAAGGACCTGGAAGAGGAGTTAATCCCTCTTACTCTGGTCCCACTTTTCTTTTTCCCAGTCTAAATTTAGCTGGAGGTTGGGTTTTTTCCAGTAAGCAGGGAGCCAAGCAGGGAACCTGAGCTCCATGAACCTTCTAGCCCTGGTGCCTTTTCTCCTATACCTGGAGTTCAGTATTGCAACTATCCTGCAATTCCGTGTTTTGGAAATGACCCACTGACTTGTAGTCCTGCTGCTCCAGGCCCTTCCCACACTGGGACTCTGGGAGGACATCAGACATCTTCACAGTGAGCTCTGTCGAACAATGGCCAGAGACCACAGCAGTCGGAGGGGCCAAAGAGAGTGTCAGAAACCTCTCCTGAGCTAGAGCAGGCCAGGCTGGGAGGTACCCTGACACACAGGGCTACACAGAAGGTTGCCTCTGCTGTGATAACCAGGATGTTTCTTAACTGTCAAGTGCTGGGGTGTAGGGAGTTGTGGTTCTCTGTAGGGCTGTGAAATGCAATGTAACTTCTTCCTTGCCTTTAAGAAGTGCTCTGGAGGGTGAGGTAAGCCAGCAAGTATCCTGAGTTTACCATTCCCTTCCCTCTTGCTGAAGTTTTTTGCTCCACGTTATCGAATTTCTCTGAGCACATAGAAAATTAGTGTAGAAGTATGGGGTGATCAAAACCAGGCAGCAGAACAGTAGGATCCCACTGACTTTCTGAAGGGTTTTCTTCAGAAGATAATCTAGTAATTCAGTATTTTGCTGTTGCTTCCTTTTTTGCTGCTTTTGAGTTCTTTAAAAATATAATTGTTTGTTGCAAAAATGCATTAATTCTTGTTGAGTAGCCAGTTTTCTTTCTAGGTGATGGCCAAATATAAAATAATTAAGCAAAACTGCCACTGTTGATTTTTCTTCAGATACTCTGACTTTCTATCACAAATGCTGGGGGGTGCGGGGAAAGGGGATAAATGAGTTCCCATGTTACGGATTTTTGTTACAGAAAACAATCAGTACTTTTTTTCATTTTTTGAGGGTGGCAAAAAAGGAAAACCAAACCAAAGCAGTATTTCTTGAGTAGTTAAAGGCTAAAACTGCGGCAGAGACAGCCCCATTGCTTTGCCTGGCAGGGCACTGGAACACCGCCGGAGTTTTGGGGTTGGTATTGTTGCAATTTCTGTGCGGTTTCCCTCTGACATACTGCAGTTCTGAGCTCCCAAGGTCCCCTGAGGCTTTATGTGGATTGAGAGCGCCTTAGTTAAGCTTGATTTGATGCAGCACTCTTGGAGCCAAGACAAAGCAAAGCTTTCGTATTTCCTGAAGAGCATGTTATCCTCACAACACTTAATTTGTACCCTCTACTTTTGCTAGTAAAAGTGGGCTGCTCTGTCCGCCATGGGGTAATAATAGGGTTTTATTCCCCTCTGCTTTGCCTGCACATCTATGTTAACCACAGTTATTTACCTGCATTTGCCTGCAGATGTTGACAAGGATTCTTATATAAATAAGGTGATAAAAACGAGGCGCAGAAGGATACTTTGCTTTGAGCCTAGTGCACATCTGGAGGCCTTTTTTGCCCCGTTGTGCCTGTGCAAAAGGGTATCTTGGGAAGCAAGGGAGAGAAAATGTGTGTTAGTAAATATGTGGTAATGCTTCACAAATAAGAGAAGTGGGAGAAGAGCAAGAAGAATATTATTCACACATGTTGTGATACGGGTAGAAAGTCTCATAGCTGAGCTGGCAGTGGGCTGAAAACCTAATCCCCTGGGTGTTTTCCCAGGCCTAATCTGATGGCTTCTTTTCACTGCTGAGCGTCATCCTATTTATTCTTACTCTTGGACACAACTCAGGAAGTAGATACAAGTATGGAATGGCATAAGATTCCTGGTGTCTCAGTCTGCATATCAGCTCATAAATCCCTCTCTCTGATGCACGTGGCAGAGCCTTAGTAATCACTAAGCAGAAGCCCCTTGCAAGCAGCGCAGGGGAAGTGGACACATAGCTGCCCTCATCACATGCAGGGCAATGTGCTTGTGGAGGGTCTTATGCTGTTGTGTTTGACCTAACAGAATATGGTCATGAGTGCTTTACGTGGCAGCAATCACCCCCCTGCCCAGCACACATGGATGCTGTAGACTTGTTAGAGATTCCCCTTTGCTGTGCAGGTGTGATCCTTGGTCCACCAAGGTCAGTGGGCAGGCTGGTGATGTGCAGCGAAAAGTATGAGGTGAGAGGCTGCTCTGTGCTGTCAGGTGTTTTGTACTTATGCCTATGTGGGCCATGGTCCAGGATAAAAGTAGTAAGGAGGATGAGGTCCAGCATCCAAGAATGCCACGGGGTGAGACTAAGGATATGGAGAGGAGACAGCGGTTTAGGAGCGGCATTTTTGCACCCAGCTGGGCTTTGCTGTGTGGATGCAGAATAGAGGTATTAGAGCTCTGAAATACACTTCTTTTTACTCCTAATTGGCATCCTCAGCTTATTTTGTTAGGGATCAGTAGTAACCTGATTGCTGTAAATGCTTCCAATTTTGCCTGGAAAGCCAAGGAGAAGCGTGATCTGCAGCACACAGATGTTGGAAGAGATCTTTGATTACTGGCTGTGTGCAGGGACCAGGCGATAAATGTTAGGTTCAAAGAGGTGTTTGGTGGAGCCGGTGGCATGCATCTGATCCTCCTGAGATTTCCATGAAAAGCCAAGGCATGCACCAGTGTGGGGCCACAGATAATGCACAATAGAAGCACATAAAGCAGTATGTGAGAACCGTAGCATACCCTGCTCCTTCATGCCTGGACATCCAGGAGAGCAAAGCAGTGTTCCTAGGCAAGGAGATAGGAAAGTGTGAGGGTGTGTGCAACCCTTGCAGTCGATTCTGGCTAGCTAGCGCTAGTCCCTTGCTACATTTGTGTGCAATACCCAGAGCAAAGGGAGCTCCAATTTGACTGTCATATCTAGACACTGAGTAATACAAGCTATCAGTAGGAAAGATTCAAGACTATTAGGAGATCTTTTTATGTAATCTATGTAAATACATCTAGGTAGTGTGTGTTGGCTATGCCTATTACACTCATATTTTCTGTACTGCGTTTCTGCTGCTTTACGTTTCCAACATAATCCTTTTTTAAAACTGGAGGAAAAAGTGGCACTGACTAGAAAGATGAATCTGATTTACCTGCAGTGCTAACAAAAGTGTTGCAGAGGTGTTCTCTAGGAGGAAGAGAGTTAAAGCATTAAATGCATTTTCCATACAGCAAAGCTCCTTAATTGGTTTCAGGTTTTTTGGGTTTTTTTTTGGTTTGGTTTCAGTGAGTGAGTAAGATCTGCACGCATTAACAGTCAGGAGCATGAGTGAGCTGGCTTCTACCCACAGCCCTGTGTTATCTCTAACACACAAATAAACTACAGCTAAATTGCAGAATTAATCACATTAAATTTTTGGTCCCTGATAAGGAAAATGCCGCTCTGTTTTTATTTATTTTGAGCCTGGAAAACAATTTAGCTGAGCTCCTCTGGATGTGTGGTTTGTTTTTATTTTGGCATCCTATGGCATTACATTAGATCTTATCATTGCTGCTGCATTAGTGTGTCTAAGCGACATGCCACTGATTATATCTACCTTCAACTCCACTGCTAAATGAACTGGGACAGAGAAGCTAATTACACCTTTGCTACTGAGGAAGCTTTCCTATTATCCAGTCCACATGCTGAAAATTTGGAAGGGTTCAGGATCCAGAGGGAATTTCTAATATGGCTTGATGTGCCAACTGCTTTACCCAGGCCTGCAAGGATTGCTACACCACGGATCACCAATATCTGCACTTCAGGAAAGGCTGGAGATGTGGCAACAGAGGAAACTCACTGCTTTTAGTGGAAGGAGGTGAAGGAATCTGTGTTAGGCCTAGAATGAGGAAAGTTTGCAGGCAGGAAGGAATGCAGCCTAACAAACTGTGCAAGTAGGGGTAGGCTCCAAACTTGAAGCTGCGGCCTTGATGGGCATGGGTAGGTGTACTGTATGTGCAAAAGCCACTTGGCACTATAAATGTTGTAAACCACAGTCATAAAAAATAACAAGTATGTCTGAAGAAACCATGACCTGATTATAAAAAAGCATTCCAGTTTCACTGAATGAACTATTTCCTGAAAGTGATTAACTCAGATGGAGTAATAAATGAAGTAATAAATCTCTGCATTTGATCCTCTGGGTTTAATCCATGAGACAGGATTTATGACTGGACCCATTAACTCTTGTACTGGGAAAACGCTCTTCATCTCTCATCCGCATGATAGTCATTTGGGAGGTTTACATTCAGACAGGTACATCTTAGCTTTCAGTTGAAGTAGGGAAAACTGTTGAGAATATTTCACTCTAAAAATATGCTAGGTAAGGTCCCAAAGCAATGCTGTTCTGATCTATCCAGCACTTTGCCGGTTATTCTAAAATTAAGCTACGGGCTGATTGAAATCTGAAAAAAAAATTCAGTCTGTTCTGAATTCATGCTGCTGTTGCCAGATGTGTTGGCTGCTCGTGGATCTATTTCTGCATGAGAGAAGACCAGTGCAGTGTATTGTCCTAACAAACGTGTTAAGAGCAGAATGGAGGACTTAAGTCTGCATTTCACTGCCTCTCTGGGTTTAAGCTGGTCTACTGCAGGTATGTCCACACAATTTGAAGGTCTAATATATATATTTGGACATTGTAATAGTCTGAGCAATCAGAAAGATACTAAAGCATATAGATGCATTATGTAGGCATAACATCTCAGCCAATCTGGGCTTTTGGGTAGCTCAGCATCAGGAGTAAAAATTACCTCTTATTTAGGCACTTGTAAGTGCCTATGCAACAGCATGATTTGGAAACCTTGTTTTAAAATAAGGAACCTCATTTTAAAATATTTTTAGCTCCAGATCTTGTGTCTGACCCGTTCTGTAGCAAAAAGTAAAGATTGTCAAGCACAGCTTGCTGTACAGAAGCATTCAGCTACTATTGTATATTGAAACCTTAGGATCCACAGTCTTGGAGTTTGGCTTTTACAGTATACAATATCTTTCTTAAAAACTGTATTTCAAGATGTTTTCCATAGTTATAAAATAGCTGCAGAATGATGTGCAATATCAGCTGACAGTTACCATGTCATAGCTAATAAGCTCAAGTGAGGTCTTTCTGTTTCTTCCTTAAGCTGTTTGAAAATGGATTTTTAGCTTATAGGGTAAAAAGAAAAAAAAGTGCTAAATAGAAGATTCATAGGTGAACTAGAAGCAATATCCAATTTTGTGGTTATTTTAATGGAATTAATACAGAAGAGCCATGTGGTCTGTATCTCATTATACAATCCAGTGGTCAAAATTAAGGGTGGAGTTTCTCTGTGTGTGTATGTATACATATATACACATACATTCATATATATATAAAAAAACCACTCACTGCTTCAAGTGAATGTAAGTGCCTATTTTCAGATTTACTTCTGACACTAATGGGGAAATAAGTTCCTTTACAGTCTGCTTTCAGACACTAATATAATAAGCTTGTTGCTATCTACAGCATTCAAGGTCCCTTAACATCAGCGAGAGCTTAATTATAAAATATTACCCCATAATAAGGACATGCAATGTTCGTGAGTGTGAACATTAAGGCTGATCCAATTACAGACTTCCCCATAGCTGCTTTGGAAAGACACATACCTCTCTGCCTGCTTTCAGCAAGCAGAGAAAGGTGGAATTCGTGTTAGTAGCCGATCCTGTGCACACTCAGCTGTACTGGCTGAGTAGCCCATTGACATCAAAGAGTATTTGGAAGATAAAATCTTGGCATCCTCTGGCCAGATAGGATTTCACCTGGGCTCCATAAATTAAAGTAGGTATGTACATTTTTTGCAGACTTTGGACCTTAAGACCAAGCACTACCCTGAGGTAGGGTTCTTTTACAGTCATTAAGGCTGCAAAATGGAACTGTGCCACTAAATGTCTGGAGAAGAAAGATTTTGTTCTTTTTTTCTTATTTGTGGCAAACTGTAAAGGATTGGTTTGGGATGAGTGTCCAGAAGGTGATTTAAACTGGTAACCTACACATAAATTTCCACACTTCTTATTTGATAATTTCTGACGCTATTAAGTTAAAATGTTCGGAGGGTGTCTGCAGCCAGGCACTCTCTCTCTAGTTCAGCACTCTCATTTGCACAGCTTGTGCACAGAAATGCTGTCTGCAACCCGTGCCTAACCAGCCCCACGTGCTTTGCTGTGGCTGGAACTGACTTAGGGCACCTGGGTTGGACAGCATTGACACAGACAGCCTTTAAGCTAATGATGGGACATGCTAAATTTTAGGAACTTCTCGTGGATACTCATGGGGGGCAACAATACTGTTAAAATTCAGTTTGCCCCTGGACTAGTATGAATTGTGCTAAAGGAAGGTGTGATACTCTGCAGACTGATTCAGCCCAGTCTTGTCAGAGGAGAGGGCCACAGTGGTAAGATGGGTAGTGCCCTAATTGCAGCCACCCACAACCTGATGATGGATGTAGCTGGGAGGTATGATCTCCTGTTCTCAGGAATGGTTTTGGATATGAAGCTTCTGCTGTGCCACTCGAAATACCCTCTCGCCAAAGTTTCCAACACACCTTTAATGCTGCTGTGTGATTTGTGGAGCCGTGCACTGTGTCTGTGCAGCGTTGGGTGGGTGAGCTCTCCTTGCTCTGTACATGTAATGTAGAGCCTTCACTGATTCCGGGGATGTGTTGCTCAGGGTGACTGTACGTGTGTGAGCCGGAAGAACCATGGTTCCTGTTTTGTTCCCAGATGCTCTCATGGGTACCTAAGCATGCTCTACTGTTGCTTTTGGCCAGATGTCAAGTTTGTACAATAATACACTCAAAGGCTGCTGTATCTAGTAGATCTGGAAACAGTTAATGAGCTAAGTACAACTACAGCAGAAGCAAAAAGTAGATTGTCCTCCTCAGAGGTATTTGTGGAGAGCCAGATGTCTGTCATCTACTGCAGTATCCAAATGTCTGCCCCAAATACCAGCCACACACGTGTATGGGGGTGGCAGTCATGCAGACTGCCAGATCCGGGGTCGGTGAGGTGTCTGGGCTCTCCTGACTGTCACAGCAGTGGAAATGCGGATTAAGCCCTTCTGCATTGCTGTGGTTTGCTGGTGGTGTAACTTCCCAGAGTTTAACCCCTGGCCCTGCTCGTGGGAGCTCTTCCAATCCTCCCGCTCCCTTCCCTGACCAGCAGCGGAGGAGAGTGGTCACCCATACTCAGAGAGGGGGGAAAAACAAAGGACTCTCAGCAGTGGGTCTGGCCCATGCCATTCCCTGGCTGTGCACCTGTGTGACCCATTTCTTACCCTTCGGTTTATTCTTTCAAGCCCTTGCGCAGGGGAATTATCTGTTTTCATTTTATTCTTCCGACTCAAATCAGCGTGACTGCTCGCATCAGCTACATTTGCAAGATCGGGCTCCCTGGTTCCTAAAGTTGCGCGTGGTTCATCTCTGTTGGTAAACTTCTTTTCTTTCTTGCGAATCTACCCAAGAGAAAATGGTCAGAAAATGTGTTACTGGATCGGAGACTCACTAACCTACCATTTAACGATGGTTGAAAGGGTTTCTCTATTTTTATGTAGAGTGCAAATCGATAAATCTTTCATAAACATCCATTTTTTTAGATAATGCATCTTTTGAGCTATGGGAATGCTAAATTACCTACAAAGATGAGTTTCAGTACAGAAAAAGAAAAGCTCACATATAAAATTTGAGCCCTGGGAATTTTATGTTTTAATCATAATGCTTAATAAAATACAGTAAGGCTATTGCAGTTATCAGCATGCTGCTTTTCAGAAATCTTGACACTTATAGCTGTCTCATTTATTAAGGTGAATCACACAAATAAATACAAATGCAAAGCATTCAGCCAAAGTTATGTTAACTCCCAAGATGGCTTTCTTATTCTGTTGCCTCACTAGCTTAAGTTTGTAATGACAGCACTGCAGATCTGATGTCTTTGTACTGAATTTTTAAATAATCCTTAGAAGAAAGAAAAATCAGGCATCTAACCAATTAAGGCTAGGGGTTTGAATTCAGAGTTCCAGACACTTCAAAGAAAGCTAAGTTGGCTCTAAAAGACATTTTCCCAAGTCACTTTTGGTTCAAATGTGAACTGTGAGATGTATTTAGTTAATAAATGCTGTTTGCTTCATATTTAAAAGCCATCTACACAAGCTTGTGTTGTAGCAATGACCGTCATGTTTAAAAAGTAGTTGTATATATTATAACGTAATAAGATAATAAATTATACATGTCTGTCTATAGCTATCTATCCACCCATCCATCCATCTAGCCATCCATCCATGTAAATCCATTCCTCTTAACTGTGAAATTACAAGTGGCAAAAAATGCTCGTTCTCCATGATATGTTCTGTTTTTTCCTGGGAATGATTCTGAACCTTCAGAATTTAAAGGAACTCATATTTTGATCAGACTTGCTTAGAAATCTAAATTTTCTGCATGGTGCCAAAAATGTCAGTGTGCCTGAAATGCAGATCTCCCCTTGCGTTCAGCAATGATTTCTGGTGCTTGGCCTTTCTTTTCGGGGTGGAGAGAGGTCCAGGGATAAACCATTGTTGGCATTTACAATTTGTTACATTTTGCTTGCATGAAGGAGCGAGCCAGGCTACACTAGTGTCCAAGCAATATCTGGGGTTATCTAGAAGGGGACCAGGACCGTCCTCCTGTGCAGAACCCGCGCACAGTGGTTGGTCTCTGCGTGAATTTGGGGATTGGGATCTCATGAGTCCAAATCCCAGCAGTGTCTCCGTGGGCTACAGTCAGCTAAACAGTGTTTTCTGTTGTCTGTTGATGGTGAATGAACGTGCCTACTGTCCTTGGAGGGGACAGGAGGCTCAGCGAGCTGTTTGGGCTTGGGGAGGCAGGCGGGGGGAGCGTGCCTCCCTCATGGGGAGCATCGCTGCTTTGCATCCAGGTGGCTGCTACCAGTCGCAGGCTCCAGGGATGCCAGTTTTAATAATTGAAAGCTTTGCTCCTCTCCACAGTTCAGAGCTTTCTAAGTTCCTCCTACAGAAACTTCCTGATTCCTTTTGCTGCTGGTAAAATGGCTGTGCCAGCTGTCAATGCTGGCAACTGGAAGGGGGCATTTCACTGTGGGGCATGGCAAGCACTGGGGTGGCGTGGGGACCACAGGGACTCATTCTTGTGCTGCTCGGCAAGCAGGCAAGTCTGCAGGGATGTGCTTGGGACAGCCTGGCACAGGCAGCCCCCGGCCCTTGGGAACGGGTACCGCACACAAAGCCCCAACACCGAGCTTTTATTATCCACAGGGATGATAAATAATCTCTCTAGGCCGAATTTTCAGTGTCACCGTGGGGCACCTGTGAGGGAGAGCAATGGGAGGGCGAGCACGCCAAGGTGGTGGGGTTGGTCTCAGCATGGCTGCTGTCTCCAGTATGGGGCTGGAAACTCCTGCGTGGGGGTCACAGCAGTATCTGGCATATGGTGGGAGTGCTTCCCAGGAGAGGAGGCAGCAGACAGGGCAGGTGCGAGGTTGGGGTGGTGGGGAGACAGCGAGGAAAATAGTTGGCATGGTGGGAGGCTGGCGAGACCAGTGCTGCAGAGCAGCGGTGGTCACACAAGTAACCGTAACTATTTTTTGGCTGCCTTCACAGCCTCATTATGAATTATTTTAATTTCTTCTGAGGATTTATTGAGCATCTCTTGTCTTAGTGGCTCAGCACTTATTTACAAAGTCAAACCAAGCAGTAAATGACCTGTGCTTGCTTCGGCACAACGGACAACGTGACAGAAATGCTGTTATTGTGTTAGGAAATGAAAATCAGGACAGAAATAAAGAAAATGGGGAGGCTTTTACTGTATATCTTTGCCTTCTGCTAGATCTCCCTGGAGAGAGGAATCTGTGCTTGAAGTCCTCTTGGAGAAGACATTTTCTGTCCCTAGGGCCTTAAAACTAAGGAGCCTCCCGGATAGTGGATAAGCACTGATCTTCCTCTTTCTGGAGCCTACATACACGGTTGTTTTTTGTGATGGCTCCTGATATTGACATCAAAATGCACCTTCTCCCCAGCAAAGACCAATCCAGTCTGAGAATTTGCTCCATCCATTTATTCTGGCTCCACTTTGTCTTCTGCAATGGTGTTGCAGTGGGGCTGTGTTTCCCTCAGAGATTTGCGGATAGATCAGGTATTAGCTGGGCACACAGGAGCTTTGTGGCTGGATCCATGGTTGGCCCTTCTCCACGGAGCCCATTAAAGCTTTTACACTATGATTTAGGCTAAGAAATTCTATTTTATCAATTTTATTGTCCTCAAGGTAACACGATGAATGTCAGATTGTATTATACGAATGAAGATGGCTTTACTGAGAGTCTGTTAAAGGCTCCGTGCTAATTTTATAACTTGGTTTATAAAGTGCTTCTGTGAACATTGAACTGATTATGAGCAAAGAGGCTGTTCAGCCTTTTCATGCATTGCTTCTCAGTAGAAGCAACACAGTTTTGGAGTTTAGTCGAGATAATCATAGTGTGTTGGTCGTTTACAATCCCCATACGTTTTCTGTGCAAACATTTTCCCTTTTTCGATGCTTGTTTTTCATGACCCTCTCTAGTCAAGAGACAGGGCTCCCTTATTAATCTGTAAATCTAGGACATTTAATTGGCTTCTGCAATTTCAGTATGGGTTTGGTCATGTTCCAGTGGAAAAAATGTTGCTTTGACCAACCACTGTGATGTGTGTTTTTCCAAGCAGGAGGCAGAGGAGAGAGCAGAGATAAGATACAGTCAAACAGAGAAAGCCCTTTCTAATTACAAATGGCCTGTTCTGTTCTGCTGTGGGCAAAAGGCCAAATGTGATATATTACAGAATATAACAATATAACCGTATACGTATGCAAGCTTAATATTATGGAAAAAACCCTAACATGTGAAATTACAGTGTCTTCAATAGAAGAAATATGCATGTTTCCTTGGAATAACACAGCAATTTGTAAAAGGAAGAATTTTCTTCTATCTTTCTGACTAGCGGTAGACTCAGGGTGCAGTTACAACGTTGTTTACATTCACAACCATACTCAGATCAATTCATAACAAGGCAGATGAAGGCAAGCTCCTCTAATGACTGGAAAGAGTCCAGAGTATGTCAGGAATTTCGGAGACTTTTTCTAGGGTGCACTGTAGCTAATTAAATCCAAGGGATAACAATAAATAAATAAATAAATAGAGGTAGAGGAAGTGCGAATACAGATTGCAGGGCTAACCTCAAGGGTCTTTGCCATTTCTAAGCTGTCTTCACATGAATCTGATTTTTTGGGGTGGTAACTGCATTTATTTACATTTCTATGTACATCTCCATTCTCACAGTGCTGCCTACAGCTTTGGGTGCCGAGCATCTTCGGTGCAGGGCCCAGAGGGTTGCGCACAGTTAAGAAAGACCTAAACAATCCCAGGAGGACGGGCACTGCCTTCCTCCTTTTCTTCCAGCTCTTGGTGTGCCTCCGTGCTGGTTAGGCTTTGTGAACCACATTGGTGCCTGCAAACGTTTCTTTTCACTTCCTTGTGTGGGCATCTATGTGTCTTGCTTGCTGCTCTCCATTTGAAGCTGTCTGAGAGTCCGGGCACACCGCTGAGAGTCACGTAATGACGTACAGTTAAGAGGTGTGCGTATCAGTCAGGCTCTAAGTGTGGAAAGACTTAATCTCTTCCAGAGGTTGGCAGCCTGGGGATCAGCAGGCTCTTGCTGGACTGAAAATTCAAAGAAAGGCTCAGAGGGAGCCAAGCATCAGTGTGCAGAGCTGCCCCTGTTCTCCCTCCCCTCCCCACTTGCAGGCAGGAGGAGAAACCAGCCTGATGCTGAGCAGTACTTTCTGCTGGAGTGCGAGGTAGGAGGCCCCCATAGCACTCTTCTTCCCTGGCAGTTTTCAAGGTGGGGGCTTGGCTCAGTCTGGATCAGGGAATTGCTGACCACAGGTAAGGGGCCAGATAAAGCTTCTCGCTGACGGGTGCCTGATGCAGACCAGGCGACACCAAACAATTAAACAATGAATCCCCCTTCATCAGTAAGCAACCACTAACGTTCGTTATCAGCACGGATAAGGCCAGGCTGCTCAACAGAGAAAGCAGAGTCCTGGGCATGCCTTGAAGGCAAGGTTTGGGGGAGCAGGCAGGGGCAGCACCCCATGGACTGGGGGAGCCAGGCAGTTGCTGTCAGGGTCTCCATTATGTGGAACAAGTTTGTTTTTCCCCTGGCTGCTGCTGCTTAAATTGCATGGGGAAAGCTGTTGTTTCAGAAGCAAGTACAAGGCTGGTGAAAGGGAGCTAAGGGTCCAGGCAGTGCCTAAAGATGTAAGAGATGGCTTCATGGGAGGTGGACAGTGGAGCAGCCTTCTTTTGGGGGGACAATGGCTAGACTTTCCCCTTTGGCCACTGGTGAGAGTAGATGGGGTTCAGGGGCTCACAGAGCTTTGCAGAGAAGCCCTCTGCTCTGCCAGTGCTTGCATATCCATGCTGAGCCTCGGAGGCCAGCAGTTGCTGTCTCTTCTGGGCCACTCTTTATTTGCCTTCAGGCAGTCTTTGAAATCCTACTACATGAAGTCTTGTATAAATATATTTTTTAAAATGCCACAGTTTAATGAGAATAAAAATAAACTACTGTGTTCCTGCATTTGCTGAGCTTGAGTTTCCCACTGAGGAATATGAAGTTGTTTTAAGTAACTAGTAAAGTGACTGCAAAACTTGAGGAGGAACTAAAGGAGGGATACAGACTTTGAGTCTGTATGACCCAGCCTTTGCCTGCAACTCACTTGCTCCCAGTTGGCTGTGGGATGGAAGGGCTGTTCCCAGTGTCTGAGAAGGGGATGGGATTTATGGGGTAAAAGAGGCCTGGAGCGTGGCTGGCTTTCATGGGCTGCTCACAGGGTTTGCAGCTTTTGGAGTCCTGTTAGAACCACAGCTGCTGGACTGTTAGAACCACAGCAGTTGGTATTGGTAATAGATAAATTTCTAACCAGCATTGCTGTAGGCGGGAGCCTGACACTGTGACCCTGCGGATGCCATGACCATCCCAGAAAAACTGCAGAGGCCTTGTGCAGAGCATTCTTTTACATTTCCTCTTTGCTTTTCCATCTTCCACTCTCCTAAGTGATCAGGATGGGAAGGTTGAGTTGGTCTTGTTTCTCCTGGTAGCAGTGCGTCTGATACAGGTGCAAGAAAAAGGCAGTGGAGCCGTAAGTCAGAAGTGGAGTGCGCTCTGCATCCCACAGGTCTGTAGTCTTCCCTTGGGGTGCTTGTCAGGAAGGGAGTAGGATGAGCTTTGAAGAAGAACATCCCAGAGCATCCTTCATGAAGGCCAGGCTGCTTTTTTTTGCCCTTTTTTTTTTTTTCCACTTGCCTGTCCTATCCTGCTCCCACATATGTGCCCATTGATTTCCTGAGCCTCTTCGCTTGCTCAGCAAGTGATGGGTTGGTGCCTTTAGCTGTTGAATCCTGCTAATATGCAAGAGATTTTCCTCAAACACCTCAACTAGATGGTGCCAAGCAGAACCTTATGGTCTGTAAACCATATTTCTTCCAGTGCTCCCTGTCTTTTCATGAAAACAAGGCCCTCCTCTGACATGATGCGATGCTTTTGTTTTGTACAGATTACACTGAAATTCTCACTTACGAGGTTATTACAGTTTATAATCCCCTGAAGCTCCATTACGAATCCTCTTGTAGTAACAAGTGCCTGGCTGTCACGTATGCAAATGCCTTATCTCATGAGAGCAGCCAGGTACAGAGGGTGCCCTTTGCTGAACACCTCAAGGTATGTGCTGAGATGGCTTGTTTCTTTTTGTGCAGAGTTTATCCCAAAAGGAACGTGTCCTCCAAGAAATCAATAATGCTTCTATATTTGTCCATGGTTTTTTGTTGGTTTGCTTAGCTGCACCAACACAAATCCCAAATGGAAAAGTTCCTCAAGCAGGAAGATAAATTTTGAAAGGCTGCTACCAGAAACACCTCGTTACTCAAAATTTGTGGGTATCTTCCTGCATGTGCAAACCTGCCTCATCTGTGGTGATAGCAGCAGCACTTACTTTCAAGTAGCTGATTTTACATGTTAAAAAAACCCCATCCAAACTACAGCAATTCCTTGTAGTCTCCTGCAGTATTTTGGTGAGCACACAGTGCTTTGCTTTTCTTGCCTCCCAGTCGAGGGGATCCTCTCGTCTTACTGGCTGTAACTTAAAGATCTGAATTTAGTACAAAAATGTCCACTCCAACCTTAGGGCTTGATTTGTCTCTAAGATCTTCCTGCCTGCTTGATAGCTAATGGTAGGGTTTGTTTGTCTTTTTGCAACATGGGGAAAAGCTTTAAATTCGGAAAACTACCACTCATCCTTGCTACAAAGGTAATTAAAGAACTTGCTGTATTGACATGTGCAGTGTGAAGCCAGATTGCATCTTCTGCTGAGACCCTGGGGAAGGAGAGATACTAGAGCTTTATCGTAGGAACACTGTGTCTTTGTCGGGGCTAATTGAACTGTCATAAGCACTGCATCAGTTAAGACTGTCAGATACATCTCCATTGCAAAATCCACAACTGGCAATGTGTCTTTCTCCAGAGAAAATCCTGGCCTTGCTGCAACTTTGGCTTTGGAGGTGGGAGGTGGCAGGGAGAAAAGGTTAAAAAGAAGGGGAAAACTAGGATGAAAAAATAAAAAAAAGAGGGCCTAGTTGAAGTTAGGAGTGATCTTATTTTAGAGAATGTTTTCTTAACAGAGTGCTGCAGCCCTCTGCCTCAGTGTTTTGGATTAAGTTACTGTTGATAGAGATAAGCTCCATTAGGGCTGTCACGTCCAAAGGATGTTTTTCCACTGCCATTAGTCTCCCTTCCTCCCCCAAACCTCAGGTACAATGATAAAAATATTAACGGGAGCGAGAGCAGGCCACGAGGATGAACTTTTTATTACTATGCAAATGCAGGCAATCTAGGAAATTAATATTTCATGCATGCCTGTCTTTGCAAGGCGTGTTTCGATTACAGGCTCCGGGTCCCTCGGCTGGGTGGCTGCCTGTGAGAGCTGTTGTCATAAGCAGGGTCTTGAACTTATTTTTTTTTCTTGCCAGCTGTTATCTGGGGACCTGTCAGGGGACTGGCCATGCTGTGTCGGACAGGCTGTTAGCAGCGCCGCAGGAGGAGTGGAGCAGCTGGGTGTGAGCAGCACTACGAGTGTTGCTTCCCGAACCCATAACGCCATGTTGCACATCCTTCCCAGGAAGTCAGCTCTGCAACAATTACAGAAGCGGTTGAAATAGTTTTCTCTGCACTTCCCTGGCAGGTAGCTGGACCAAGAATGGCCAAGATGCCATAGGGTAGGACAAGCTGCCATCCAGCATGATAACCCTGCTCTGTGTGTGTGTGTTTGTACAGCGCCCTTTGCATCGAGTAACGCAGGCAGGGGCACAGCACTGGGAGGTCTGTGAGAGTGGTTTGAGCAAAGAGCAGGTCTGTGTGGTGCAGGTGAAGATGCAGATTTCCTCAGACTCCCCCATGGGCACCAGCAATCCTTGCACCTGCCTTTGAGAGAAAGGGCATGTGGTCCCTTGACACCCACCGGCGAAGCAATAACTGCATCCACAGTGCAGTTTGCTGTGGTCCCTTTGGCTGGGACTGGCTGTAGGCATCCTGCCCAAAAAGCCTCATGTGCTTGGGAATACCAAGTCGTGGCTGGGTCCTGCCCCTCTTCTCTCTTCCTCAACCACTTTGCAAGGAGCAGGTTCAATTTCACTGTCGTTAAGCCTTGCAGTGTGCCTGCAAGATGAGTAAATGCTGCTGTACCACTTGTTCAGTGGGCAGGCAGTTGTTAAATACTCAAAGTGACTTAGAACTCTGTAGTTAAGTTCAGGACGGGTCTCAGGATTCAAGTGCTCACTTGCTCTTTTCTTTACCATGAGTTTAATGAACACTTACCACAATATATATGCAAGGCAAAATGCGTGAGTCAATATGTACTGCAACCTGCGACCATGCAGGCAGCGTTCTGCTTCAGGTGCACTCACCCAGAAGGAGTAAGAGCCTCTTAATGTGTTCAGAGCATTAATAAGCTTAAAGTGGATTTGAAGAAAAGGTAAGATAATTGTGAATCAAATATTGATCCTGGTATTTCATTGCTGAATAGCAGACATTCAACTGACTCTGGATTATTCTGCCATTGAATCAGCAGCTACAGATAGAAAAGACGTACAATTATCCCATTCATCTCCTTGCCAATAGAAGTGTGTTCCCCATAGTACATTCTCATAGTGGATGAAGTTGATGACTTAATTCCAATTACTGACAGTCTACTAATTGCTTAGGCTGTATTCCAATTTTTGTCAGCCCTCCCATCGTGTTAACTCCTTATCTAGAGGTCTGCCCTGCCTTCTGGAGGGGTATCACACGAGTTGTTTTGCATAGAAACTTTTTAAATAACCTAAAGTTTCCCCTATTTTTTTTATGTTTGGCTTAATTTCTGACTGCATGTGTTCTTGATCCACCTGCACTTTATAAAATAAACAGGCAAACTAAAATGCCTCCAAATGAGTCATTTAAGGAGAGCAGACATGTGTCAGCATTTCTGTCATGATTATTTTCCTTTCAATGTGCCCTGGTCACTAGCCTCCAGTGTATGGCTTTCTGATTTTATATATTTCCAAATAAATTAAGGGAAAATAACTCTGCCAAAATCTCTAGCATTGGATTCACATAAATTTTTTTTTTTCCCCCCCCTGCCATTAGAGAATTATGCTCCAACAATCCTCAGTTCCAGAAATTTGTCTTGATGAAAAGGAAATACTAACTTTCTCTGTTACTCACTGGTAAACTCACATCTCAGCCCTTCACTATCTTCTCTCTCCTTAAAACTGCCGTTTACCCCAGGCCATTTCTCAGTCAGGGAAAAATTAGCTGCACACTGGCGAACATCAGAGGGCAGTGACAAGTTTTCTGACTGCTCAAATTCCTTTAAATTGTTTATCTGTTCACTCATACGTTTTTTTGGCCAGCAAATGTGTGTGAGCAAGGGTTTCTTGATGGGACTGGGCAGCCAGAAAGGTACCAGATGGAAAGGTTGGCAGAGACAGGGGTCACCAGAGAGCGAGTCTGAGTCTGTGAAGTTTATTTAAAAAAGAAAGCGCTAGTGATGGAGCTAGGGGTGAAGGCTAGAGTGGGGCTGGGAGAAGATGAAGGTGGATGAAAGGACTTTTCTTCTGCATGTGTGTGCATTGCAGAAGCAAGTAGCGAAAGGCAGCTGGGCAATAGCAGCAGACTGGGAGGTTGCTCAGCATCCCTGGGCAGTGCTGGGCTGTGCCTGGCACCATGGGGGGGCAGTGGGCACCCAGGGGCTGGTGGGTTGCCTGTGCCCACAGAGCTCGTCTGGCCCCAGAGCTGGTGTGGGAGCAGCTCAGGGTGGCATTGGGAAGGCTCCAAAGGGACCGTGCTAAAGATGCTTAGTGTGACAGGTGAGGGCACAATGCTCCCAGATGAAACGACACCTGATAAATGACTGTCATTTTCAACCGCATCTCCAGCACAGAGTTTTGTGAAGGAATACTTCCAGGCATAAAGGGAGGAATTTGACTGTCACTGGGGATTGCAGCCAGAAGAGAGTAAGCCAGTAAAAGAAAGTCCACTTTTTAAAGAAGTTTACAGAAGACAGACAACAAAGCAGATCTGTTAGACCTCCAGGCACATAAAATTAAAGAATCCTGCTCAGTCATGAGATGACACAGAGATGTGTCAAGCTTGTGGCCTGAGAGCTTATAAAGTGGCTTAAAGTCTTGGCTTTGCTTTTGCTCTGAACATCCCAATTGATTGCTGAGCGAAAGAATAGCTGGGGAGCAAGCAGGTTGAAAATGAGCCTGTGTGGTAAAGTTGCTGCTTTGAAGGTGTGTGGCCTTTCACTGCAACACAGCTTTATCATCCAAGGCTCACGAATTTTTTAACCTGATAAAATGAACTAGGCAAAGGGAGAGGAAGATGCACAAAGGGATAATGTTACATCTGTCTGCAGTTTAAGTTGAGCCTCGAGTTCAGGTTACAGAGTAAAGTAAGGTTGACAGGAGCTATTTGAATATTTCAGTAACTGCAGTGAAGACCATGGTTGCATTTATGACTGGCAGCGTAGAATAATTTAAGGGAAGCATCATCTGTCCTGAAGAATATACAGTGTGGGACAGGGATGCTCAGAGTGTAATACTAAAAGGAGCTACCATCTCCTGTGATAGTTGCTTACGAAAAGAGATGTATTGCTAGTTACTGTAGTTACACTAGGTAACCTCCAATACAATCCCCACCATCACCTCCAAAAAATTGTTTGTGGATTTTTAATCTTCTGTTTGATGGTTCACATCGGTCACTCTCTCAAAATGTGAATTGTGTCTCCATTAGAGGTAGCTGTCTAAAGTAAGAAATCATTCTGCTTCTCTCTGGTTACTGAATGTTGGTGTATACCTTATGGCACATGCACTTGACTGCTCTCAAACCTCAGTATATCCTGTATACTTCTGTCCCTTGCAATATGAGTCTGAAGCACAAAGGTGATGGGGGTGATATGGGTCTCACACCTTAGGCAGTTATCTTTAGACATAAAATTTTTGTTTGAATAGCACATAATTTTATACTTACAATTACGGCATTCCATAATTAGAGACTGCTTATATTTAGGAGACTAAAAATTCACTTACTTTCATTAATTTCCATGCCAATTCTGATGCTTAGATATTTGTGTTCAAACAGATAAAAAAAATTACTATGACGAAGGGATTAGATGTCTCTGTGTTCTCACGGGTCAAGGCTGAAGGGACAGATTACAGGAAAGGACATGTGGGTAGATGTCATGAAAACCTTTCCAAGGAGTGGAACAATCAAGTACCAAGATAGTTGCCTGGAGAACTGGTCAGGTTGGCACTGAAGGGGATTAAAAACTCATTGGATGAGTGTCCTAAGTGTGACCTAAGTGAGTGGATCTTGCCTGTGGACTGAAGGGCGTCATCTTTTTTCAGTCATTCCCAAGAGTCAGGGAAGAAATACAGTGGGGCTTACACAAGTTCCTACCATTCTGCCTGGATTTAACTCTCCTTGTCCAGGCTGGTTTGTATAATTAAAGTGCTGTAAGCCCCCCAGAACAGTGCTGTATTTGTGACAGTGCACTGGTTTGGAAACACAACATAATTGCAAAGAAAGGTCAGTGACCTCATTCAGAGATAAGTGGAAAGATCTATGGTCCAAAGAGGAGTAAGCTCTTGGCAAACAAAAATAGACATATTTAAGAAAGAAAAAGAGAATAAATCAGTAGGCAAATGCCCTTCTGTTGTTGTTTAAACTGTAATGCTCTTCTCTTTGAAGGTTGCTCTACAGTTGAACCACAAGCAGTTGCAAACAGAAATTTTAGGATCTTCTTTCCAAATAAACAATAGCTCTGGAGAGCAGGTGCAGATTTACAGGGTAATGGTGAATGACTGCAGAGACCTTGGCACTCTACTAACATTGGTGGGTATAGGGTGTCCTCTGAGATCATATGGTGTGGTTCAGAACTCTTCATGGAAAGCAGCTGGAAGTTTCTTTACAAAGCAAAAAACCTCCATCCTGGATGGCAGGTTGTAATAGGCAGGTGGGGAGGATTACAGAGCTCTAGTCTTGCAGCTCTTCTCCCAGTGGATGTTGCCACCAAGGCAGCTCTGAAAAGAGAAAAAGCAAAGGAGATAATTTCTAGTTCTTTTGCCTTGCTGTGATTAGCTGTTTCACTGTAAAATACTGAAGTAGTTCTGGTGGTTTTGCTAAGAATACTTTGGGACAAACGCTGATGATCCTGCGTGGCCTGCCTGGCTGGTGGGAAGACTTTCCTGTAGCCCAAATGCAGCAATGCCATCCTGTGAGTATGGACCTTTGGACTGCTCTGAACAGTTACCGGCTTTCAGTTGTGCTGCAGAACTGCTAATTGATCCATGTTGTGTATGAAAATAATAGATGCAGGTGAGAATGGAAAACCAAGCAAGCAAGAGTAGGTTTTCAAATGCTGTACATTTGTTTTTCTCTGGCTTTGCAAATGAAGGAGACCATCCCGGAGAGTCGGGGCTGGACTGTCAATTGAGGAAACTGAGGAAGCGTGCCCATGCATGCATTTCTTTTCAGAACAGCCATCCTTGTTTAAGGCGCTGTTTCCCAGGTGAAGGAAGAGAAGTGTTCTCTTCCCTGCTGCACGCAGCTCTGACAGATTGATGTAGTGTGCCCAGGAAGAAAAGAAATGCTTGTCCAAAAATTATTTCCCATATCTTTGAGAGGAGCAAGCCATATTATTTTTTCCCTCAATTCTTAGCACTGAAAGCTCTGCCTTTGCTCTTTAATAGATGACCGTGTTTGTTGAAGGTTTTTGAACTGCCTAAATGGTCAGGTGTCAGAGATCTATGGGCAGCTGGTGTTTGTTTAGTAAATGATGTTCCTGTTATTGTAGTAAAAGACAGGCCTCGGTGGGCCATAAATACGCTCTGTTCCCATGCATCATACCTCTGTCCAAAGGTATATTTCAGACCTTTGGTTGTTTGCTCTCCAGTTTCTTTCTTTTTCATTACATTTCTCCCTCCTTCTCTCCCACCAGGTTATTACACTGAAACAAGACCAAACCAAGTCATTCGTGTAATAACCCTTTCAGAAGGAAGCAGAATTTTCTATACACAACACTTGTCATTGCAATCTTTATTGTTGTTGTTTGCGGACCATTGATGCTTTCGTGTTACTTGAATAGTTTGACAAAGATAACAATGAACACGTATTTAATGGATAGCACTATTGCTAAGCGCTCCTATCTGCATGAGAAATTGTAAAATGGAAATGGCAGACCTTAATCTAATTTCTGAAGTTGATTGAGTGTCTGCTTTATGAAGGGTTAGAAAGGAAACTGCTGGTTAGAGATTGCATGGGATTCTGTGATCAGATGGGTGACCAGAAGAGAACTTAAACAGCAATACTACTTCCTGTATATCTCCATTTCACTTCTTTGATGGTTGTTCTTGCAGATGTAGAGGAATTTTAGATAATTTACAGGACCAGTAGAGCACCACCAAGATCTCAAAGCTCACCAGACATTCATTGGAATATCTAAAGCTGTAAGGTCAGAGGAAAAAGTGGCTTTTGGGAACCATTTTTGTAGAACTATATTTCCTATGTAAAAGTTCATGTTCCTCTGGGTTTCACATACACTGATATAATTGTAAAAATAGCTTGTCTTTGGTGTCTTGACCATTTAGTTTCTGGTTCTGTCTGGCACTCTAATATGTAGAAGTGGGAGTTTGGTTCAAGGTGTGGAGAATACATGAGTGGGACCTCTGCAGTAAATGGGTGCTGGACTTTCTTTGTCTTGGGTACCACGTGGTCATTATTACCTCATGTCCACTGGGTTGTCTCCTCTCATTTGCCTTGTCCATAACCCAGAGCTGCCAGTCTGCTTGGCTAGAAGTGCCAGTGCAGTGTAATTGGGAACAGAAAGTGCTCTGGACACAGCTGACATACAGGTGATGCTGAGTGGTACCTCAGTGTCAAATCCATCCCAAATTTTAAAACATCTGAATCCAGGAGGAAAGTGTGTTTGAAAGAGGAAAGGAAAATGTAAACACTTTGAACCTTGGAGAGATTCCTAGACTCACCAAACTCTGAGGTCAAGCTTTCCAAATAAGGGCAATCTCTGCCCTTAACTCTTTATGCAGTAAATCTGAACATCTGATACTTCACTTCTGGTGAACTGCTGGCAGAAAGCCCAGGAACACAGAACCTTGAACTGTCCTCCAGTTAACATCTCAAAGTTGCCAGATCTGTGAGTGGGAACTAAGTGTCCTATAGGATCTGGACATACCTTGTGGCCACATTTGCCTTTGACTGTGATGTAAAAATGTGCTTAGGATTTAAAAATCACCTTCAGGTTTGGAATCGGATCAAGTTGCTGGAGGTGGTTCTCCCCTGGTAGACAGGGAGTTAAATTTACAGTCCTCACCAAAAGGTCACAAGGACAAGAAAGGGTGCCACTTCCAGGTTTCTGATACTATTCTGAAAGAACAGTCGTTTGTTCAGTATAGAGGAGAAGCATGACCTCCTTGTAGTATTATTTTTCTCTTCAAGCATATCTGGCAGAATTAGAACTGCAATAAAACTGTCCTGATAATGATGCAAATGTGTGAAATCGCAGATCTCCTTCAACAGCCTTTTGCTCTTATTTTATTTCTTTTCAGCTGTTATGTGGCTGATTTTAAGACTCCCCTTCCCCTGAAACAACATTTTATTGGAGAGAAAATTATATTTTCTCACTTTTTCCTGGCTTAACTTCCCGTTCTCCTCATTGATACTCTGAAGACGTATCTTTGAGGGAACCGAATAATTGGAATCTTCAGGGTACGAATCGTTCATTTTCCACTAAATATGAAACCCATCATGCTGAACTGTGAATACAACAGGATACACTTGCAGGTGTATGAAAATGAAAATAAAAGGCCACTGATTGAAAGGAGAGGAAGAAAAAAAAAAGGCGTGAAAGTGACATTTCCTCAACTCATCCAAAATACACAAAACTATTTAAACTGCTTTCATAACAGATCCCATGCAAAGAGACCCAATTAATTTTATCTTCATGCTGCTATACAATCTGTATAATTCTTTTGGTCACCAAAATGTCTGAGGTACATTATATTATTCATACAGTCTTCACTCCTTGCAAAAAGAAATCACTTTTAATGTCTTTTTATCTATGGATTGATCTGTCTGTGAACAGCTCCAAATCTTAGCAGGATAAAACATGTAAGTAATAACAACCTGATAAATTCTGGAAGAAACCTTAAAGACCAAGCATGTTCGCATCAGACAGAGATTGACGTTTAAATAGAAGAGCACATACTGTGTGAATGTAATTGTGTTTAAAGGTATAATGTCTTCTAATGGTATATAGAAGAGATGAAGTGCTTTTCCAAGAGGTCACAGTACCCTTACAATTCACGTGAGGGTTATGGAGGGAATGCTAATAATAGCAAATGAAGCCCTAATTCTTGCATAGTTATGGGGAGCTAAATCCATTTCTAGAATTCCTTGAGTCAGACTCCGTTTTGGTTTCTGTGGCTGGAAACCAGCAACAGTTTTGTCTATCAGCAAAGAAGGGGTTTTGTCCAAGACCCTCAAAGGAAAGTACTGGTTCAGTTGAGCAGTGAAATTTTATGAAACTTCTGTGCAGTAATGCAAGATGGGAAAGTCAAGTTGCTCTCCAGTTTTAGCAATTATGTACCTTGTTTCCTTTGCAACACTAGAGCCAGGTAAGTCCTTGCATTTTCTCCGCTGATTTTCACTTCAGCCTGTAGTGAACATCACAGGCTGTTCAGTATGCCTGAGCTGAATGTATTGATCTGTTGGAGAGGGAAAATGACACAAACTGCTAGAATTTGGTTATGGCAACAGAGTATAATTGACAGGTTAGCAAGTGGGTAGTAAGTGATTTGTTCTCCAGAAACATCAAAGAAGGAGGACAGATGGGTAGATTTATTTCATAATTAAATGGGAAACTGTCTCATATTCTGGTTTCGTTGTCAGTTCAGAAGGCAGCCTAAGTTTGCCGACTAAGTTTTCTCTGCTTTACAGAGCTTTCAGAAAGCTTTAGTGCTGTTTCAGTGTCGTGGTTTA